>NC_137820.1:32829387-32976887 GCF_963921795.1 Nannobrachium achirus | reverse complement strand
ACAATTAACAATAACCTGCGGAACCTGGGAATGTACCATTTTGTCAAGATGGGGAAAATATAATTATAATACCTTGTTATAGTGACCATGTTGTTAAATTTTGCATTTGTAGTTATTTTACTGTAATTTAACAACATAATAACCAGCGCAGATAGACAAAGAGACATTCATGGATTTATTATTTAAAAGTAACTTTTATTCCCCCCCCCCCCCCCCCTCCCGGGACTCAGGGTATGGCAGCTGCATACCCCTGCCATACTCAATTGACGCCCCTGAGTGATCCCACGGCGCTATTATATCTACCATGCATTTTAGCCGCGTCAGCCGCTGTGCATTGAAATCCGCTCTGTTGAGTTACTACATTAGCCCCCCCCCCCCCCCCCCCCCCCCCACACACACACACACACACACACACACACACACACACACTATAAACCTCTAACAATACTAAGATATACACTACGACCTATTTTACCCGAGTCAGACATAACACAAACCTCTAATTTAGCAGAATATTAAGATTCCGGGACTGATATATGGTACAAGGAAGCCATTGAGTAAGTCCATGGGTCCAAATTTGGATTCTACATAGTGATAAATGTATGATTTGACACCAAAATCATTCAAATAGGACAAGTCTATGGGATTTTATTGCGGAATGCAAGATTACTGTATATTCAATGGCGGCCATCATGAAAATTGGCCGCCATCTTGATTTTTTTTTTTGGCCAGATGGTTTTCTGAAAAGAGCAATGCCTAAGGAGTATGTGTGCCAATTTTGGTGCTTGTATCCGCAAGTGAACGATTCACCTGTAATATGCACTTTATCTGCCTAGCTATGAGGACGCTGGCTCTACTTAAGGCGGTGTGACTTAAGCGTGTGGCGAGCACTAGCAGGGCCCCGGGGAGAGCAGGTGATGGAGCGCTGCGTTGTAACGCTGGACCTCTGCTCTCAGAGTGCCACGGTGCACTATATCACTGGTTCTTAACCTGTGGCAGTGTTGATTTCGTCGACTAAAACTATGACGAAAAATGTTTGTCAACTGCGTTTTTTTCACCGACAAAAACTAAATAAAAACTAAGCTGTGATGCCGAAAACTAAGACTAAATATATTCACAATTTCGTCAAGAAAATAAAAACTAGACTAAAACATTAGGGAGGGACTAGTGGAGGAGAAAGTAATTTTATTTTTGGTTGCTCTCAGATGTTGCGTGCTGAAAATAGCAGATCTACAAGCTCAGTGTCGCAGCTGAGCTCAGTGTCGCAGCTGCCATCAAGGGCTGCCAAAATACATTTTTAGTTGACCCTATCAACTGTAGATTTAGTCAACTAAAATCCTATGATATTTAGTCGACTAAAATTAGTCAACAACTAAAACTTTTCAGTTGACTAAATTATGAATAAAACTAAATTACATTTTATTCAAAAGACTAAGACTAAAACAAAATCTAAATTTGCTGTCAAAAACAACACTGTTCTCAACCTGTGGGTCGGGACCCCCAGGGGGAAGTGCGATACCGCCACCCAAGCCAAAATAAACAAACAAACCAATATTTTTTTTTTTTTTTTTTTTTTTATAATTTCAAATGAGCTATGGCATGAACAAAACATAGCCTACATTTACAAAACACACAATAAATATTAATAAATAAAATAAATAAATAACAACATGGGGAAGGTATGTATAGCTGCAGTTGGAAGGGATACCGTAACTTAAACATAAGCTTGTCTTGTCTCTGAACATAGGCCTACATTATATGTCTCACATGGCAGCAACAAGGTAGTAGAACGCTGCTGCCCCTAGTGGCGCATAGTGGAAAATCACAGAATTCATGCGTGACTTGCATGATTTGTGGGACAGGCCAAAGGAAATGTGCCAATCTCAATAGCAACCACCTGTATACTGTATAGTACATTTTTGTTAATGAATGTCTTACTTTGTCACAATGTCACAAAAAAGTAGCAAATAACCGATCTACTGCAGTGGTTTTCAACCCTTTTCATATCAAGGTCCATTATTTATTCTGCATTTGAGCCACGGTCCACCATTTGATGAGATTGAGGCATTGAGCCTCTCAGACCAAAAACCTAGAATATTTTGTTGTTGGAATCGGATAAGATGTTGTCCACAAGTCCATGCTGTATTGATATGGTACACCATAGGAGAGATAACAGGCAAATGTTGACCAAAATAACAATTCTTCTACAGTCTGTAATTGTGTAGACTTCTTGTAAATTGAGTAATGCAAATGTTTAACAATAATTTAACTCTTGAGAGCGTAAAATGAAACCAAATGGACCCTTACGGCCGGGGGGCATATGGTTTAATTTTATGCTCTCAAGAGTTAAAGATCTTTAAGGGTCCATTTGGTTACCAACTCTCCATCATTTAGCTGGGGACCACATGGAACCCCCTCAAGGACCACTGGTTGAAAACCACTGATTTACTGGCTCAATTAAGCGTTTTGAGCGGTGCCTACCACTCCAACATTTGACCGAATGTCTATCTCCATATTATGTATGAGTACGGCCTCAACAGCTGCAATACCGCTGGGTGACCTACTTCAAGTGGCGCTGTTGAGCAGCCTAAGGCACCCCTCTCTACTGTAACTTATAAATATAGGCCTAAAGCCCCACAAAAAATATCTTTAAAAAAGAAATAAGACAAAATTAAACACAGGTTATTCTTTTCCGTTTTCTGAAAGAAACTGGTTACCGTTTTGGGACATACCGGTACGAGGTTTCCCGTCCAACAGCAGCGTTATACATTCACCGCCCCCACACACACACACACACACACACGTTGTTGACGAGGATTCAGTGGAGGTTGCACTCGGCTCACACTCAAGTGCCTGCTTGGCCAGGAGGAGAGTGTCCTGTCCTCTGCTCTGACTGATTTCCTCTCCACCCCACCAGCAGCTTTCCTTTCCAGAGAGATAGAGGGAGAGAGAGGCAAAGGGAGCAGCCAACTTTTTAATCTCCGCGTCTGCTTTGGCAAAAGGTTGACTTTTACTGGTGCCTCTCCCGACATCGCTGAATGTTCCATCAAGTAAATCAGCCAGCGAACGGCACTATAGGGCCGCCATCGTTTATCCTCTTAGCGATGACTCTATTACTCTGTTGATTAATTGAATAATGGGGAAGCGTGTGTTTTTTTTATGGATATTCTTTATGTATATCGACGTGGAGAATGATTTGATTTACAATTAACTAAATTGATTAGACTGACCTAATGCTTGACTAAAGTCCCGTTTTAGACTTTGTCGTACAATGGTGTGACGCAAAAAAGAAATGTGGAAATGGAATCTACAAGCTCACATTGTATTGAAAGTATAAAATAGGGCTTAAGCGGTTAAACTGTTGTGATTCAGACGGATGGACCAACTGGCCGGCCAACTGGGGCTGCTAGATACGTTCTCAAGTTTTATTCTTATAGTGAGTTTCACTTTTACCATCAGTCATTTCCTGGTGAGATGTCGCTACTATTACTCAGGCATGTTATTTTTTTCTCCCAGTGGCTTTTTCTTCTCCCACCCTGGGGTGTCGCACCAAATTCTGGGCCCGGGGTACAAGGATTACATTGTACAAGGATTACACTACAAGGGAACGCATTATTACGCATTATTTTGTGCTTTAACTATTGAAAAATAACAGATATACAAGCTCACAGCGATATACAAGCTCACAGCGCTCACAATCCTTCTAAGGTTTTTTGAAAAACCTGTTTCTATGTCAGTGGTGAATCTTTTCATGTGAAGAACCCCCAACATTATATGTATTTGACCACAGACCCTCATCTCAAAATATGTAGTTCCAGGGATCTCCCAGAAGCAAAATTTGAGTTACAAATTTTCGCTTAAAAAATAATATATTCAAAGATTGCACACATTTTCAATAGCAGATCTACAAGCTCATCACAGCGCGGCACTCTGTGCCGTGCTGCGATGAGCTTGTAGATCTGCTATTTTTCAATAGCTAAAGTATAAAATAATTCCAGGCCCCTCCATCCTTGGGCCCTGGTAACTCAGTCCCACTCCCCCCCCCCCCCTTGTGACGCCCCTGTTCCCATACCTCGATATTTATACAGTGAAGACATGCAAAGCAGCGCTGAGCTAAACTCAGGCACCAACTGCACTGTACTCACTGGGAACACATTTCTTTTTTTTTTGTGTCCGAATTTTCTGATGGCATCTGAAGGCCTGCTGGTTCATTTGCAGGTCAAATTTCTAAATTCAAACCCTGGCTTCAACCCAGAGATTGACAGCCAGGGTGAACTATGCAGGGCTGGGCTGACAGGAAAACCTGCTTTTGCAGGTACCATATTCTACAGTATACCTCCATCCACTGAATGGAATGCATTTGAAACGGTTAATTAAAAAAGAACATGTCTGTAAGCCCGACCGCCTGCCTGCATAACATACAGTAACTGCAGAACTTTAGCATAATATTGTTGCAGTGGGACAGAAACCTCTTATCTCCACATGTCGTCATATATTTTATCCGTGTTGGATTATGGAGACATAATATATCGTCATGCAGGTGCCTCCATACTCAAGCCTCTGGACTCAATTTACCATTCAGCTTTGAGGTTTATTACTGGTGCAAATTTCAACACTCATCATTGCGACCTGTATGGTATCGTGGGCTCTTTGTCGGAGAGGCGCAATTATCATTGGCATCTCTTCATTTATAAAGGCCTGGTTGGAAAACTGCCACCATACATCTCTTCCATGTTACGTGAGAAACCTAGTTACATTCAAACTCGCTCCAGCGATTGGCTGGTCCTTAAGGTCCCCTTTGCTAATTCGGAACTGGGAAAGACTGCCTTTAGCGTTAGTGCACCTGATTCTTGGAATCTCTTGCAACAAGATTTTAAGATGAGTACCCTAGCATCTGTTGGTCATTTCAGGAGTTTACTTAATAACCGTGCATTACAAGTATGTAATTGCTTTCACTGATCGTTGTAAACACTGTTTTCTTTCTGTATTAATTCTGTTTGTAATCTCGGGATCATTGTAAATGAGGATCTCCCTCAATTGATCTTTTTGAGAAATTAAATAAAGGTTGAATGAATGAATACCAACATGTCTGCAAAGGTAGCAGAAACTGCCTTTTTAAAGTGAAACTGAGAATAGTTCAGTTCACCCCAATTTATTTTATTTTCTATCGATTACTCACCCCACGGAGACTTGAATTCACGGATATGTTTTTGTTTTTGTCGCATTCCTAAGCCAATAATTGATGACCAGGCAGTGGTTCCCTATGGAGACACAAAGGGTCTCCTCATGATTGGCTTAGGAATGTGACAAAAACAAAACAAAAAATATATCCATGAATTCGAGTCTGCATGGGGCGAGTAATCGATGAAAAAACAAATGTAATTTTGGACACCTCCAAAATGACAACTATCCCTTTAAGTCTGTCCTGGGTTTTATAAATATTAATATTATAGTATTAACAAGAGCTTGTGACTAAATAACTCCATGGTTTCCTAAGGAACCTTTTTTTTTTTTTTTTAAGTCTGGTTTTGGACACAGGTTGCGATAGATAGGCAAATCAAGCTCAATTTAGACTCCTGACAGTGACTCGTACCGCATCGAGGTTTAATTACCAACGAAAATAAGAGAAAGCACAAGACGTTTTATATTATTGCAGAAGGCACAACAAGTGAATTAGCAACAAATTGAGACAGACGGACTCTGTTTTCCCGCATGAGAAATGTTTTCGTCTCTGCCAGACATGTTGTTAGAGAACAACACAAAACACATTTTCTGTTTCATTCTTTATCTTCAGCGGCAGACCAAATCCATCATCTTAAGGTTTTTTTTTTTCATCTCCAGTGCAGCGACAGAGCTCAGGTGGCTTCTACAAGACCCACACACATGTATTCTTAGTTGTTCAGCAGTTCAAGGTGCTTCTTTATCATCAACTGATAAGGATGATAAAGATTGGAGCTTGGATAAACGTACAGGTGAACAGGTTAATAAAATCACTATGCTGGCTTTAATGCCACAAACAGGTGCTAACCCTTGGTGGCAGCGTTGAAGCTGTCTGACTTCTGGTGCAGTACTGCAAAAAGCTAAGGGAGATCAGTCAAACAGAGTAACATTAAACAGAGCTTAATTGGTGTGCAAGAAGTGTCACAGCCAGTGTGAAGTATAAGCGTTGCCTCACGTCAAGCTATTAAAGATCCTTGCTAATTAAAGATCAGATCGTGATTCTGTCTCTTTTGAATAGCTTGTATATATGATTATTGTGCAATTGACAGATTGTTAGTGATAGATTGATAGTATATCAACATTGTTTCTCAGTTATTAAGGTATGTTTATAAATGGCAGTGGTACGGCCACTTAAGTTTAAAATAAAAGCTTGACTATTATCTATTATTATAATTGAATGCACAATAACATGGTACGTTACATGAAACACAATTTTATACATAAATATACAATACCGTATGTTGTAGCCCCACCCCCACGCTATGAGGTAGGGGGTCCCTGCTCCATCTCCCCATCAGTTTGGGGGTCCCTGGCCTGAAATCGTTGAAGACCCTGCTGTATGCATTCGTATCAATGACAATAGATGCACATTTGTATTGATAGGCTGAACATGTACAGTGTGTTGAATCATTCATTCAGAGATCCAGTAGGGCCAGCAGCTCAGTGTTTTCTCATCTTTTATCTTATCTGTCTTGGTTCGGATCTTGACTCTTACCTGTAGCTCGCCTGTGTTTCATTTGCACTGCCGTTGCGGATATAACACCGACATTTCCCTCCACGGATCAATGCATATCTTATCTTATCTAATCTTGCCTCGAGGCTGTTCTGAAATGGAAGCTGTGTTGTCCAACTTCTGTTCGGTCTAAACAAATTCTACTGGATGCTTCAGAAAATCACCTCTAAGACCATCCTGGAACATGTGACGTGACGTCACATAATTTTATAACGTTCCAAAGTGCCGTTCTCGAACCCAACTCGTCTAGAACAGTGGTTTTCAACCATTTTCATATCAAGGTCCATTATTTAGGACCACCATTTGATGAGATTTAGCCTCTCTCAGACCCCAAACTTTGAATATTTTGTTGCCGTTGTTGGATAAGATTTCGTCCACAATTCCAGGCTGTATTGATGTTGGTACTGTACCATAGGAGAGACAACAGACAAAGCTTGATGAAAATAATTCTTCTACATTCTCTAATCGTGTAGACTACTTGTAAATTACAGTAATGCAGATGTTTAAAAATAATTTAACTCTTGAGAGCATAAACCAAATGGAGCCACAAGGGTCCATTTGGTCTCACTTTACATTCTCAAGAGTTAAAAGATCTTCAGGTGTCCATTTGGTTAACAACTAGACATCATTTAGCTGGGGACCACCTGGAACCCCCTCAGGGACCACTGGTGGTCCCTCGGCCACTGGTTGAGAACCACTGGTTTAGAGGGTGACGACTCCACAGAAAAACTGTTGAAACGATGGAGGTTGCACCGTCTCATGCGGACTTGATCCACGAGTGGCACCGCCAGCGAGCAGGCCGTGCCGAATGTTGCGAAGTCTGCGGCAGTAGGACTCAGCTGCGTTCAGGTTGCATACCAATAGGGACAGAAGTTTTAAATAATCTTGTCCCCCGTCAACATGCGTCATCTTTCCGAGAGACTGGGAAAGTCTTTTCTACCGGCTGCTCTTAAGCTATGCAATGAGACACACAACGGTCGCTTGACAAGGACTATTTTCTAACCTAGGACGACTGTAGCCTTATTTAACTGGAACTATAGTTGTACTGACTCTGACCTCTAAGGACCTTTCCAGGGAGGATGCTAATGTGCGTCTTGCTGTGTCACCCTTTCTTGTTTTTCTTTTAGTTTTTCTTGCACTGACCAATGGACCCTTTTTTTGTTTGGCTCTGCACTATTAGGTTGTGTTAGTAGTATTGAGTATTTTGCTTGTGTTTGACATGGCGGTGAGATACTTGTAGCACTGACTAGCGTTGACTGTATATGGACACTTTTGTTTGGCACTGTATTGATAGTTATGCTTAAGTATTGATATTTACTTCTTTTTGGCTGTTTCACTTATGAGCATTGACTGTTTTTGACACTTTATGTATATTCTTTGTTCCCTTTCTTTGATGTACAGTACCTTGCTCTTTACTGTACACTGTTCAGTTTTTCTTTTCATACTTCTCTGTAAATATCCTTATACTGCTGTGCTGCCTCCATGGCGACTGATTTTCCCCCTTGGGATAATAAAGGTATCTACAGTAGTATCTATCTGTCATCGCTGGTGTCACCTGTTTGACAGCACGGGTGTGAGAATGCGTGCGAATGCAACGTGTCTTGTCAGTGCATGTCTGCATCGAATCGCTTTTCACACGTTAATAAACTTAATGCAAACAAATGACAATGGCGGAGCATGATGCACTGAAAGACTGTCAAACAAAACTGCACAGCAGAACAAAATGTAAAAGCTAAATCTTTGCTTTCAACGTCATGTCTACGATAGATAAATGTAATCATGTGTACTTTCTGTTAAGGACTTGAGCTTAATTTCTGCTCTGTAAAGCGCTTTGAGCTGCATTTCATGTCATGAAAGGTGCTATACAAATAAAGTGTATTATTATTATTATGTCTACTTCAAAAGCAGCTAAACGCTTAAAATGAACATTAAAATTATGGAATAAAAATGTGTGTCAGAATACTGAATGAATTATAATATTAGTGTATGTAGTGAACATTTTTAGTGCAAGCTAGACTCGGAGGATTTCCATTTTTACCAGAGAGAAATACCGTATTATGTTTCTGTGATGAAGTTCCAAAATTGGTGCCAGAGTGGCCTCCTGACCATCTGCCAATTAAAGAAACCACAGGGGGCTACTTTATCAGGGCTTGACAAAATTATCTTTCTTAATCAAATACCACACATTCTACAGCTGATAGGATTCATGTAAACTACTTTTAAGACCAGCTACCAGCGATATGCAGCCGCTGTGTGTGTGTGTGTGTGTGTGTGTGATGGCTCATTTTATGCACTGATGCACAACAGGTGTGTCTTCAAACCCAGCTCAGTTTAATTTGTCTAAATTAGCCCAGGTGTGACTGCATCAGCCATCAACCCACACTACAGTCTAATGTTGTGGGTGAGTGTGATTGTTGTTGCAGCTTTTAGCTGAGACGTGTATTTAACTGTGATTGGTCTATTTCAAACACACACACGCACACTCGCACGCACACATGCACGCTCGCTCGCACGCACACACACACACACGCACGCACGCACACACGCACGCACGCACGCACACACACACACACACACACACACACACACACACACACACACACACACACACACACACACTGCAGGGCTTGTCCTATACAGGTGTCAAATTGGCCCTCATCTGGCGTTCCCGGCATATTGTTAACCCACGCTGTTGCTCCCTACAGTCTGTATAATGAAGGTTAATGAAGCGATGTTTACGGTGTGTAGTACAGTATGTGTGTCATTACGTTGGCGTACGGACACGTGGACGGTAATCATTGGTGTGTGGGCGCGTGCGCCACTCCCATCCACAGCCTCCCGAGATGTAAACAAGTAATAATATACAGTGGTGCTGGCAGAGCAGTAGAATAATGGGACACGCCGGAGGCTATTTTTGGAAGAAAAAAAACTGTGTTTAATAACTTGTTATTGTAGTGTGTAGGTGTCATTCTGTTTATCGCCATACTGTACTCGATAAGCCCTCTTGAACCAGCTGACATCCTAATCAGACATTTCTTCAAATGGCTCGCATCTCCCTGGAGGTTGCATGGAAATGTGTTCACAGTTCAATCTTTAGGGGATTAATTTGCATGAAGTCTTTGCCTAAACTATTAGTTCTGCATTGTTTCGATGCTGGCAAAGTGTCAAAGTTCACAGTTCCACATTGTACAGTACATTACACGATCCCTTATGCTTGCGTTGGCGGTCTCTAAAAACCATATGGTCGTCTGTGGTTAAATACAAAATGTGGGTTTGTATACCAACACCCTTCCTTACATAGATGGTAACAGTATGGCCCTGAAACAGAAAGGAAACTTACAGGTACTTACACATACTGTACTTATTACAGTGGCGTTATGGCAAGCCGCCCGATTGGGGGCCGCATTCACATTTCACATGCAGCCCAGTGGCCAATGAGGCGTCAACCTATTTATGTCTATGATCTCAATCACCCCGTTTGGCCCTGATCCAATCAGATCAGTTGAGCTCACTGACTGCATCCCTTTAGAACCGGGGTCTTCAACAAGGGGTCCGGGACCCCTAGGGGGTCCTCAGAGTTACTACAGGGGGGCCGCCAAATCTTTGTGTGATAAGATCATGTTTTTTAAATTAATCACTGGAACCCTAGCATCCCTATTCCAGTGGAACATTAGCCAAAAAATAGCAGATCTACAAGCTTGTAGACGGCTATTTCTTGGCAAAGAGGTTTGGTGTAGAGGGGAAAAAGAGCAGACTAAGTACAGATTGAAAGGTCAAGTTTATTATTGACGGTTCAAGTGGTTAAATATCTGAAAACACAAATTGACATGAATCCAAAATACACTGATGAATGTGCTGTCAAACAATGAAACTATATGGAATCTATGAACAGGTTGTGGGGTCCCTGTTCATCTCTCTCTCTCAACTAAGGGGTCCCTGGACTGAAAACGTTGAAGACCCCTGCTTTAGAAGGACTCCTCATCTTCCTTCTCTTTCCCTGTCTCATCTGTTCAGGCCTCGCAATCTCCCCAACAACTCCAAAAATACTTATTAACAATACAGCCAAATAGCCAATCCCACGCCTTGCCACAAAAGATGGAACATGGCCATGACCCATGTTTCTCCCACACACTTAATTGGCTCTGCATTGAAGACAGGGTTAAACAACTAAAAATGGGATTGACTTTCAAAGTAATCAATGCAAATCTGCCCTCCATCCCCTCAGTACCCACATATCTGACCAAACATCTCCAAATAGTTAGCAACACCCACAGCCACAACACCAGAGGGAGCGGAGCGCACACAAACAATCTGATAACAAAAACCTATAAGAAAATTATGGGTAAATTCTCCTTCTACAACACTGTCACCCAGGTGCTCCTTAACTACCTCCCTTAAAACATGTAGCTCGCTGGCATCCTTCAAATCTGCCCTGAAAACTCACCTTTCAGGAGGCCAGAGACGGAGGTAGTTATCACTTCTCTCGTAGACAGGCGAGAAGTGAGCACCCCCCCCCCCCCCTTACCTTAGCCCCAACCCCTTGTTTCCCCTATCCTGTGTTTTTATAACTGCAATATTATTGAATGTTTTCTTTGCTTGCTATTTGTTATATCCATTAATTAAATACAAACCGTAAAAGGTCTTATTTGGGATGTTCCTTTTAGGCAGGGTGTTTACTTGTACTGTACTACATTTCTGACTAAACGTGCCACAATTAACAATAATGCATTGCACCTGTGCAGCTGACCTGCAGAACCTGGGAATATACCATTCTGTCAAGATGGGGAGAATACAAGTATGGAGAATATAATTATAATACCTTGTTAAAGTGACCATTTTGTTACATTTTGCATTTGTAGTTATTTTACTGTAATTTAACAACATAATAACCAGCACAGATAGGGTCCTCAGCATCCTCAGGCTGTCTGACCATCCTGCAGAATGAAAGTGATGAGAGGAAGAGACTGAGAGAACTTAACGAGCTTTATAATTAGCCTGCGGTCTGCTGGATGGGCTGGATGCTGGAGGTCAGAGCTGAACGCTGCTCCCCTGTCAGGTTAATAGATAGGTGCTCTCTCTCTATCTCTCCTGTGAGTGTGTGTGTGTGTGTGTGTGTGTGTGTGTGTGTGTGTGTGTGTGTGTGTGTGTGTGTGTGTGTGTGTGTGTGTGTGTGTGTGTGTGTGTGTGTGTGTGTGTGTGTGTGTGTGTGTGTGTGTGTGCGCGCGCGTGTGCGTTGTGTGTGCAGTGGTGGAAAAAGTACTCAAATGTTTTACTTACAGTAATTAAACTTATCAATACTGCTATAAAAAAAATACTCAATACAAGTAAAAGTCTGGAATTCAAAATGTACTTAAAGTACCAAAAGCAACAGTACAACATGTTTGAAAATAGCAGATGAGACGCGTTGATAGCTTGTAGTATTGTCTTCAATTCATGTAGGAATATTTTAAAAGTAGGCTAACTACAGTTGAATTGCAGTGACTTTCTATGGACTGGCTTGCAGTATAACATTCACCTTACCCGAAGTGGGTTTAAGGCGACCATGAGCCACGTGAGACACCGCAGAGTGAGCGGAAGCGAGTAAGTTGCGTGTCAAGCGGTGTGACGGTCGCATGAGCCAACTCAGCACCGTTACCGAGTTATGTGCCGTTATGGACAGAATAGTAAATCTTCGTCCCCTCGACTTTCGGCACCTCCGCGCGCTCCAACTGAACACAGCAAAGCGCTACCTCCTTGCCCACCACTGGCCCCGCACCATTGTGCTTAAGTTCATTGACAAACGGCAGCTCACGTGTGGCATAGACTCAAATACTTGTGATTTTTATGTTTGCTGATTCAAGCTAATACAGCAAAGCGCTACCTCCTTGCCCACCACTGGCCCCGCACCGTTGTGCTTAAGTTCATTGACAAACGGCAGCTCACGTGTGGCATAGACTCAAATACTTGTGATTTTTATGTTTGCTGATTCAAGCTAATACAGTATGTCAATGTACTGCTATTGTACTACTATTGTATCCCTATGGAGGTTTTGCTTAGCATTCCCTGATTTTCCATTGCAACTGCTTGAATAAAATTCAGGGAACATTCCCGAACGCGGAGCCCTTTAACGCTAACCTGACTCCGCCAGATGGTGGCAGTAGTGCGTATACTGCATATACTGCCCTACTTTTACAATCTGGAATTGCTCGGGCAGACCCGATGTAAGGGGCGGGCCATTTTTTTCAAATTCTTTAGCAGGTGATTGGATGGGGCCGTCTGTCTATCACAGTCTGGGAGTGCCAACTCCAACCATTCATATTGGCCTGTCTGCATGACGTTACACCCAGAATCCGCCTCCTGGGTTTCCACGTGGTCTGCAGTCAGACTCTATTGGCTCAGAGCCACTCAGAGCCCGCCCATAACTGCCGCTGATCCGTCCGGTCTGGGACTTAACGAGTGATATCAACTCTCCCCGAGCAGTCTCAGATGGTAAAGTAGGGCGGTACGCACTGCTGCCACCATCTGGTGGAGTCAGGTTACTTTAACGCCAAGTTTAACTGTATTCCATTTGTTACAATAAATGGTTAAATCAACTTTGACGTGAGTGTTTCTGACTAAACAGTCTCTTATGAGTCAGATCATAAGACCACTGTTGCAATATTGGCTGATATTGTTATGTACTTATTGGTGATAATCTTCAGAGAATGTAATGATATCCATAAGGCACGTGTTTGTATACATGCAGCAAAGTACTATAGGATATGCACATAATCATTTACTTTATAAGCCTACATGGTACAGTACACGTGACCCACATACATACATAAATGTCTCAATGAACTGAGGACAAAGGACCCCATGCAGTGTAAACAAGCCATAGTGCTTTCTTGGGTTTAAATCCTATTAATAGACCTTGTATCTGAACTGTACTGTCCTGTGCTTTTCTTATGCAAACTGCTAATAAAGTATTCAATCGATGGCACACAAATGGTGAATGGTGGATCTGTATAGCGCCTTTATCCAAGGTGCTTTACAGAGATTGTGCATTACATTCACCCACGCATTCATGCATCGATGGCAGAGGAAACCATGGAAGGCACCAACCTGCTCACCGGGAGCAACTAGGGGTTCAGAGTCTTGCTCAAGGACTCTTCGACAGCAACTGCTGGGGGAGCCCGGATTCGAACTGGAAACCCTTCGGGAACCCTCCGTGTCCTAATGACGGTTTCTCTACCCCTGAGCCACTGCAGCGCTTTACTCTAAGAAGCATAACGTCGTTGTCGGGTGAAAACCTTCTATGTCCAAAACCATTCGTTTTGCATTTTCCATTTTAAAAATGATTTAGACTTGTGAAAACAGCTGATCTACAAGCTGAACTGTTTTCACTACTTTTGTGCGACGGCCTTGTATGATGAAGCAGGGCTTTACTTTGCGAAAGAACCTACCAATTTGAAACTTGGAGATACGAGGTTTCCACCCGACAACGACGATAAGAGACAGGGCTAGACAGAGAGAGAGACTGAGACATAGAGAGAACCATGTACACGTCAGAGAAAGCTAGCTAGAAAACAGTCAGCTGTGTTCTGTTCACTTGTAGCGTTTTTTGAGAGGAGAAAGCGCTGCCTGGAGCGCATTCTGTGTCCAATATGGAGGAGAAGAAAAATAAACACAGCCCACTCACATTGTATCAGAACCCAGATGATTTCAACTGCGTCCTCTGTCCATCAGCTCTACACCTTTCCTTTGACACTTTGTTTACTAACAACAAACCATGGTTGAGGATTGAGGGGGAGGCTTAGCTTTGGAGGTATAGAGACAGACAACAAAGAGCCGTCAAGCAGCTTCTGGCTGTGTTTAGAAGTTTCACCGTTTTCAACTTTTTAAAGCGCTCTGGCCCGGACAAAAAAGGCAGCCGTGTGCAGCAGCAGTAGTGGAAAGTAACTAAGTACATATACTTTAAAGGGATGTTTCACTTTAAAAAAACTTCTGGTCATTTTATCGTCTAATCAGGCTTTTATGAACACCCTGGACAGATTTTAAGTTGCTTGATTCAATATTTAGATATTTGATGTAAATGTTATCAGGCCCTCCCCGTCCAGGGCCCCTCCCCATACACACCCATTGTAACTTCAAACTCCATTTTAACCATGATAGATTCATAAAAAAAAAGAAGAAAAAAATACATTTTTTTTTCTGGTGACTCATAATACCCTCCGTGTTTTTCCAATACATTTTTTTCATTTATTTTTAATAATTCTTTGAGCGAATGGAAAAAATGTATACAAAAGAATATATTAAGTAAACGAAAAACATTATCGGAAACACACAACCAGCTCACTATTAGGAGCCTAGGAGGTTATCATGAGTCACCAGAAAGAAATAATGGTAGTACAATTTAAGTAAAACGTTTGAGTACTTTTTCCACCACTATGAAGCACAAAGACTGGCCACATTCTGAGGGCCTTGTGGCTCGATTCTGTTGGGTTCCACTTCCAACTTCTATTATGCAGTGGTGGACAAAGTACACCACTGTATTGCAAAAGGACAGACAAATATATCACTGTATATGGTGCGTCTGACAACCCCAATGCTGTGCCCGTGTTTTTGACAGCTCCAACTCAAGACTAAGGCGGAATGACTCAACTGCGCCCCTAAATACCCTTGTGTGTCTAAAAAAAAAATAAAAAAAAAATACTGTCTATAAAAACATGGTCCAGTCTTGTGTCTCAACAGTTTACTAACAGTATCTCCTCTCTGCAGGCATGTGCACACAATATAGACATCAAAGGGGGCTTGGGCCCCTACCCTTTTATGCGTCTGTAAAAAGTGCCCTCTCCAGACCAAGAATGCGGTTTTTACTATGGTGAAAGAAATGCATATGCCCTCTTTCCATGCCATACCTGAAGGCGGCATTCAAGAGAATTGCCTTGTGTCCAAACCCTCCAGAACTTGAATGTAGCATCTTATGTTATTGCCCTCTCTGTGTAGAAATCCATGCCGTACGCCACATCTCCAGTATTGACTTGATTATGCTTACTCCAGTGTGGTATCACAAACCGAAAATAGCCGACCTCCAACTCACGAAGCGCGACGCAATGTGAGCTTGGTGGTCGGCTATTTCCGATATTTTCACGAAAAGGCCCTTTTAGAGATTTCAGCCCCTGCCTCTCTAACATTCTCTGCACGTCCCTGCCTCTCTGGGAAGGAGACACCTTTTGAATGCCCCGAAAACTCAAATGAGTCAGGCGAACCATTTGTTGTTGTTGAGCATATTTCAGTTGCATAGTCCATGATTGTGAATTGCAGCCTTGTGTCCCTTATGCCTATGGATTTTGGTTATTCGTCAGTTCTTTCCACCCACACTGTAAAATGGACCCAGATGGCTACAGTGTATATTGTGTTTATCTATTTGTTTTGCAGAACAGCAGAGAGAAAGGCAGAGCAAGACAGCAGTTATTTGGTTATATGGCTTTAGTCTGCCTTACCGTGACCTTGAGCTATTCTAAATACCTCATTAATAAAGTTTTACAGTTTGTTATCCTGGAGGTGAGTTAGTAATAGGTTCCCTTGCCGGAACTCCATAGTTTTGTTCTTTGTTTTGTTTATTCTACTCCCTCCCCCCATGGGGGTTTCAATTTCATGCTGGAAATAAGGACTGTGGCTGACGTGAGCAAAGAGAGTTTCACCTTTTGTTCTGTGAGATAAATTACACCCAATTTCAACTGTGAATGTTGATGCAAATATGTGCTTTAAATATATTTTTGTACTTTAATTGTGTGTGAGGTCAAATAAAGTGTATTCATTTGTCGATATCATCTTGGACAAAACATGCTATGCCTTGTTTGTTACAGAGCATGTTTTTCGTATTTTTGAGCGGTGCTCCTGGAAGGAGCTAAGCTCCAACATCTGGCTTTGTCCGGGACACGAAGCGTGGCCTACATCTGGCCTACATCTTGGCACAACGCGTTCAAAGTTTGTTGTACGCCCAGGGTCCCATTGGCCAAGCTTCGTGGGACGCCTATTGAAATTAACTCATAAATAGCACGGCTCACTTCACACTTCTGTAGGTGTGATTTTCTTTTATTAACTAAAACCCAATGCAAAACTTCCGTTGGTGATATGGTTGGGATAGGTGGAAACTGCAGACCACTGCAGACCACTGCAGACCACTGCTCTTCAAGTTCTGTGACATAAGTGCCACGTTTCATATTTGTTCTTCTAATAAATTCAATTGCTCTGAACTGTGAGAGCAGACAGTTGATCATTATAAAAAGATGCAATTAGTGATTGAGAGATACTGTACAGTAGGTGGAAGTGAGCAGCGGCGTAGGAACGGCTGGGGACACGTACGTTTTGTCCCCCGTGGGCCGCGGACCACCAGTTGGGCTGCCGCGACGCTGAAATCCAAAAAGGAGAGGAAAAAAGCCTCAAATAGGGCCGGCACTAGGACCACGCGGACGATATGTGCGCACAACCGGTCTGGCCGACACGCAGTCACCAGTGACCAGTCTCACCGCCCATCGGCCCTAATAGAGACAACTGGGCCGGCCCGGTCCATTATACATTGTTATTAAGGGGGGGTGGTGGAGTGATTGTGACTGGTAGAGGGAGGTTAGGTAGAGACTCCATTCCCCCTGCTCAAGTGGTTTGCTCCGTGTCAACGTAACCCGTTCAAAAAATGGTGGCGGGATAGAGGACCAGTGTCCAGTGCTCAACCCTTAATATTATAACTCTATGGCTCAACCGTGCGTGCAAATTGCGGAGAAAGTAAGAGATAAAAAACGAAAATATCTGGAGGCAGATGCAGCCCAGCAGCAGCCTACTGTACTGAAAATAATTATTTTGTCAGCGAGGACGAGGAGGCGTCGCTACCGGCCAGTAGTGCTGTCTACATCGGATGGTCTACCCACAGCCAAATCACCTATTGTCGGGGAAGTGGAGCTATCAGTGCATTATTATTACTAGAAGCTCGGCCGCCCGAAACAACGTTGGAACGGCCGCGGCCCAAGAAGGAATAGGTGATGATGACGATGATGAACACGGAGCTTTATGGCAATGGAAAAAGAGACTCTTGTGTGTTTGTTGAATAAGGACTGCATCGTCGCGGAGAATAGCGCACTGCTGCCACCCGTTTCGGATTATATCATTCCATACGATGGCCGCTTATCACGTTTTGTGCACCGAGCACTGCGACGGATGCTCATTCAATAAGGTAGGATATATAAACAAGTAGTTTATTATTCTATTCTAATTGCATTGTGCCTTTGGTCAATTTGTTGGGCACCACTTGGGCATGTCTAAGCAGCTCTCCACTGTGCGTCTTTACGCACAGTGCCAGCACTGTGTTGGTGTGTGCGTTGTGTTACAATGATAGTGCTTTAGTTTTGGCTGCATGGTCTTTGCGTGTGAATTTGAACTTGATGTGAGTTATGCAGTGGTCAGTTATTTCCGTCTGGTTTTGAACATGTGTCATGTGTCTGTGGTGTGTGAGGCTGACCAACACACACTGTTGGTGATATTAAGTTTAACACTGTCCTGGTAGTGTGTGTGTGTGTGTGTGTGTGTGTGTGTGTGTGTGTGTGTGTGTGTGTGTGTGTGTGTGTGTGTGTGTGTGTGTGTGTGACTGTCTGTGTGTAGTGTGCACGTATGTACATGCTGCGCTGTGTGCTAACTCATTATTACACACCAGAACCGACCTGGAAATGCACACAGAAACCAAACCGAACCGAATTTTCGGCCGATCCAACCCGACCCGATCCGATTTTTCGGCGGCCGACTGTGTCGGCCGCGAATGAGACCGAAGTGGGCCGTTGTGGGCTGGGCCGGTCCAAATCGGACCCCCGTACCTGGGGACCTACGAATACGCCTATGGAAGTGAGTAAGTGACTCGGATTTACTGAAGCCAAAATTGCAATACCACTGTGTACTACACAATTTTATGAGTAAAAGTTCTTGCATCGAAAGTTTTACTTGGGTAAAAGTATCGGTACATTTGGTACTTATACCAAACGCAAAAATGCTCATGCAGAATGCACCATTTCACAATCATATTATTTTATTGTAATTAGAAATGCATTAATGGCATTTAATGACTTCATGTGCCGCTGGGTATCATAACCTTTTTTCATAACAGACGAGAGGGTGCTCAGGCTTTCCTGCGGGCACGCCGGATGGCTAGTGTTAAGGAGAACTCGCTATGGACCAGAGCTAGAAATACTCAAGTAAAATAAAAGTACAGTACTTGAGTAAATGTGATTAGTTACTTTCCACCAGTTGAGAGCTGTGTCCCTGGTTGACTTCTGAAGGAGCTGCCATAACACCAACACCGTTTGGAGTGAAGAGAAAAAACATGCTCAGATGGTATTTGAAAAATATGCTCATATGGTATTTGTTTGCTTGCTGACAGAAGACACATTTGAGAATGTCAGATATGTATCAGTTCACTTTGTTCCCTTTTTTTCCATTGTGAATGTGTGACAGCTAGGCAGCTCTTACAGACGTACTGCTGTACGACAGAGTGCTGTTGGCGTATTGAAGCTGACATACTGAACACTAACTGTGAAGTGAAACGTGAACACATTCACATTAAATAAACTGTATTGCAAGTACACCAGTGTGATGTCATCATGGTTTACTTTGCAATACAAACCCCAAAATCAATCCTCCAGTTCTAGGCAACACAGAAGGGGGGGGACTGGTTTCTTATCGTGTCACTGTCTCTACATGTCATCTTTTCGACAACCAAAACTAACCCTAACCTCCGTGGGGTGAGTCGCTAACCTGCCAACGCTCCGTTGTTGAAAGAGCGAGATTTCCCCGTTTCTTATTTCCACATAACAACTGAAATGTATATTAATGCCATAGTTCAATATTGAAAATGGGTGGTTCTCCCCTTTAAGTGAATGTAATAGAGTTACTTTCCACCTCTGAGTGCATGGCATCACAAGCATATCATGCTTACGTAGCTACTAGGATTAATCAGTATCATGTAGTCTGTACAGATTCCGGGGCGAGGTGCAGGTCAGGACAAACCTCCAATACATTTACAACACGTGTCAGGTGTGTCGCTGCAGTCTCATCAGCTACAGGACTCTTAATAGGAGCCATGGTGGAGATAGTGGGTATGGAGGAGGACAGACAGCAGGGCGTTGGCTGAAGGCAGAGGTATTAGCGAGTGTCAGCGTTGAAGATCTTAACAGGCCGTGTGTGGGTCGGGTCCTGGCAGATTGGAGTGGTGCCGTTGGAACTCACTGATGCTCCCTTCGTTGGAGAGGACGATTGAAGTGGCCTGCTTATCACATCGCTCTCTGTACCCCGTCCATTTCAGATGGTGTGCTCCTCCATTTGGAGATTGGCTGGGCAGCCTCCCAGCAGCACGCTGCTGCTCACTGCCCCCCCCCCCCCCCCCCCCGTCTGTGTGTGAAACATGTCGGATGGAGATAGTGTGGAGATATGTAAATGCATGTGCTTTTTTATTCTGCAGAATGTAGGCATGACCGTAACATCTCAAAGTATCAACCTACAACACACAACTATTCAAAACTCTACACATTCAAGTCTGATGTCAATTTCAAATCACCTTGTTGTCTAAACACTTCACACAATGTTCAGTTGTTGCACTACAACTGAACATTGAGACAGGAACTTGAGGCAGAGATGGGCACAAAATACAAAAAAATTTGAATACAAAGATACAAATACCAGGATATTGTCCACCAGGATAGTATCTTGGTGACAGTATCCTGGTCAGTATTAGACCAAGTACTGACAAAGTCATTCGATTTCTTTTCTTCAAAATACTTGTTGCTATTTTATGTTTGACTATAAAAAAGTAGGCCTACACAAAAAGGAGAAATAGCTCATACTCCAGAGTCATTGTCAGTCATATGGTGTGTTCCATATCGAAGATTGTGTTTTCAGTTTTGCACTTCAGTGTGCTGTAAATGATTGGTAGTGTGCAGCAAATGCTTAGTTGTGTGTACTCAATGAATGGTATATGGCTGTGTGTACCAAATGAAAACACAAGTTCCATTTTGTGGACACAGTTAAGTGATTTGATGGCAAAGAGTCATCTTGGGAAGGGAGTGTGAGGTTTAGCATTTTGTTTGTGAGGTTTTCAATTTTGTGTGTGCAGTTTTGAGAAAGCCGTTATTGTATTGAGAAACGTGTGTTAACAATCGTGAAAAACGGATGCGTTTCAATCCAACAGATCTTCCTCGGCGTTGTCAACAACAGCAACAACATTCATTGTGTGCCGACTATTTCCTCTCTTTCACACCCACAAAGAGGAGACTGGACTAGATTATATTCAACAACACATCGACAGAACTGACATTTCAGTCAGACACTCTTGTCAAGACGGAAGCCATTCATTGCAAATCAGAAACACTGTTATTACTTTGACACTATAATAGAATCTAAAAATACGCGTAAATTAAAAGAACCTGATAATAACGTGAACCTGCGTTGACATGCTGGTATATAGTGAATCGCTAAATGCCACTAAAAGGAGGAGGTTGAAGAGGCGGAGAAAGTTTGATCACTGATGAGCTGTCATTTATGGAAGCTGTGTTGATGATTGACTGAATACTATTTTTATATATTAAGTAAGGCCCCGTTGTGGGTATAGCCTATCACCTGTCTTAGGAGAAGCCTGTAGCAACAATTATTTCAAGTGGCCCCCCCAAATAATTGGCAAGATTTGAATGAAAATATAATATTGTAATATAAAAACATTTTATTTCTTGAAAAAGTCGTTTTCATTGTGATACAGATAAATAACTTAAAGTATACTTCATTAGTTCCATTGATCCTGGCCAGAACACAATCCATTGATTGATCATTACAGTAAACAGGAGCATGTCGATATTACGACATGACATTTGTTCAACGTCCCATTAGTTCAACACTGGTGAATTCTAACCTGGTGAAATGCTAACCTGCGGACGCTGGTGAATGCTAACCTGGTGAATGTTAACCTGATGAATGCTACTATGCCTAATCCTTACCCTAACCTCAGTATAACAATGCCTAAATCTAACCCTAAAACCAAACCCTAACCCTTAGTCGGACTAATGGGACCACAATAAACATGCTCTGAAAATGCACACAGCTCCACCACCTGGAACGCATCCGTGTCACTCTAAATCAGATAGGGTTCCCCAATAGGCGGCCCGCGGGCCATTGTGGGGCTACTGTCAGGCCCCCACCAACCCCAGTAATAATGGTGGTATAAGAGCAGCAACAACACTGTTATATCGTCGTTGTCAGGTGGAAACCTCGTATCACCAAATGTGTACGTTCTTTCGCAAAGTAAAGCCCTGCTTCATCATTTCAAGGCCGCCTCACAAAAGTAGTGAAAACAGCCGATCAACAAGCACACAACGCCTTGCGGTGCGAGGCGTTTAGTGCTTGTAGATCGGCTGTTTTCACTAGTTTAAATCATTTTTAATGCAAAACGAACGGTTTTGGACATAAAAGATTTTCACCCGACAACGACGATATCTGAACTGTCACTGGAGTAGCGGGAACGCCACCGTTGTCCCCTGCCAACACTGCAATGCTGTGGCCCTCGGCTTGGTACCCTAGACATGATTCGGCCCTTGGGGAAAACTAATTGGGGAACCCTGATCTAGATGTTAACCACTTTAACCAAGTTATTTGGTTAATGCATTCCCATTGAAATGCATTGGCAGAATCCGTCCCCATAGCTAGAATAAAAATGTGGTGTGACCGTGCCCTAAAAGAATATTTCTACATTGCAGTATTGATACTTTTACTAAAGTAAAAAAATCAAACCAAGTTTGAAGTGAGCGATGGTGCGTATGTGTGCGTGGCCGTGTGTGTGTAGCAGTTCATTTCAGGGTTGTGCGTGTGTGTGTG
Organism: Nannobrachium achirus; assembly: GCF_963921795.1. Lineage (NCBI taxonomy): Eukaryota > Metazoa > Chordata > Actinopteri > Myctophiformes > Myctophidae > Nannobrachium > Nannobrachium achirus. The sequence goes on along the minus strand of NC_137820.1, from coordinate 32,954,293 downwards.
CACCTGCATGCGTCTGTGTGTGTGTGTGTGTGTGTGTGTGTGTGTGTGTGTGTGTGTGTGTGTGTGTGTGTGTGTGTGTGTGTGTGTGTGTGTGTGTGTGTGTGAGAGAGGTGGAAAGATTTCTCATGCCGCGTGGGGAAATGAAAGCACTGCGGTAGCGGTATATCACGTAAAGATAATCTGTTTGTTCCCCTGAAGTTGCACTTTCAATGTGGCAGCAGCGATAGATAGCGTTTCTCTTTGGAGGGATATGTGCATTGTTACGTGCGTATATATAGGAATTAGCCCCACAAGCCGGCTCTTCCACCGTGTCGGGAACACATGCTCCTGCAGCGTGGGCGGTATCCCTGTCATCACAGCTTATAGGGCCAATAAATAATCTTTCTAACCAGTTTCGTAAGTCATTGGTTCTCAGAACTTTTTAATTTCAAGGAGCCAACTCCCAGTTTGGTATTCATTAGGCCATGGATCACCTTTTGACACGATTTTCTATTTCTGGGACCCCAAACGATTATTGTAAAATCTCTAAATCTCTATATCTCTATGAGAGTTATACGGTTCCATTTGATTCCATTTGTACACTCTCAGTGTTACATAACCGTAAGTCCTCAAGGACCCCTGGGGGTCCCTGGCCCCCTCGGTCTGAGAACCACCGTCATAAGTTACCTACTCTATAGTACAGTAATCTCATTGCCATAAATTATTAAACAGTTATGCCTTTGAAGTTGTGCAGAAGCTATAGATTAGAGCCAATAGAATAGCCCTTCGCGTGCACTGCCTCTATTTCTCATATATCAGCAGAGCTACTTTGGCTTTCATGAGTATAATAACATCTACACATAAGTCAGAGCAGGGGGAGGAAGGGGAATCGTTTAAGCCCTGTGTCATATTTAGTGTGGTGTTGTGATCAAAAGGCTGTGGCGATGGATCACAGGCCCCGCAGATGCTCGTGGGCTTCTATGATCCCTCCTCCACTACACAGAGACAGCGGTGGCGGTGCGGAGGCTGGCGGGGGAAAAACACCATGCGGAGGGAGAGGGAAGAAGACGGCAACCTGGAGGGAAATTTATGTTGATAAAAGACACTGAGGTAATGAGTGTGGGATGCGGCCTACTCACAGAGGATGACAGAGAGAGAGAGAGAGAGAGAGAGAGAGAGAGAGAGAGAGAGAGAGAGAGAGAGAGAGAGCGAGAGAGAGAGAGAGAGAGAGAGAGGCAGTGGCGTCAGTTTAGAAAAAGCTAAGGTATGGCAACATGACTGGTGTCTTGCGCAAGACACCAGTCATGTTGCCATACCTTAGCAACATGCATGATACATTTATTTTAAGAAGTACATTTTATGTTTTCCCGCCGTTTCTACGGTTTCTTGGGCTGGATATGGCAGCCTGGAACAGTTGTTCAAGTGCAGCTAAACTTGACATGTTAGTAAACGTGACACAATTAACAATAATGCATTGCACCTGTGCAGCTGACCTACGGAACCTGGGAATATACTATCTTGTCAAGATGGGGAGAATACAAGTGTTATAATACCTTGTTAAAGTGACCATTTTGTTAAATCTTGCATTTTGCATATTTCACTGTAATTTAACAACATTATAACCAGCACAGATAGACAAAGAGACATTCATGGATTTACTAAAAGTAACTTTTATTTTCCCCCTGGACCCAGGGTATGGCAGCCGCATATACCCCTACCATACCCAATTGACGCCCCTGGAGAGAGGGAGAGAGATTGCAAGGTCCCTTTTTCATCTCATGCATTTTGGCATCTGTTCTCCTGGTGACACTCAGGAAAAAGGCTCGACTCATATTTCCCCACCTGTCACATCCAGCCTCTTTCTTTCATCCCCCCCCCCCCCCCCCCCCCCCCTCCTCTCAGCGTGGACGTCCAGAACACATCATAGCCCAGCAGCTTGGAGGGACAGAGAGACGAGGAAATAAAACGTGGATCATCAAACTGTGAGGTGGAAGGTGATTTGCTGCCGCGTGGCTCCTGTTCAGGGACGTGCTGGGCCCCTGATTCAGCCCGGGAAAAGGTGGTAGAGGCCCTCATTGCGCGCTATTAGTGAGATCTCTCTCTATAGCGCTGCTGCTACTCAAAGATTTGCCATTTCAGATCATGACAAGTGACAAGCCAGTGGGCCAATTACATGAATTAGGCCTATATTTCGTTGTTGTCGGGTGGAAACCTTGTATGTCCAAAACCGTTTGTTTTGTGTTTATCATTTAAAAATGATTTAAAGTAGTGAAAACAGCCGATCTACAAGCACACAACGCCTCGCGGTGCGAGGCGTTGTGTGCTTGTAGATCTGCTGTTTTCACTACTTTTGTGCAAACAGTTTAATTTTTACTTTTGTGCAAACAGTTACATTTTTTCCTAATGGCCCGGCCTGGACCGGCCGAGAATGAACCGGCCGTTCGGGAGTTGTCCCGCTTTTCCCAATGGCCAGCACGTCCCTGCTCCTGTTACATCTGGGTTAGGGCTCTGGCTAATGGCTTGGCACTGAGCCCCGGGTCCGCCGTGAGCACAAAGACAGCGCCGCACGGCCGCCTAATAAACGTCAAAGAGCTGTGTCATTACGGATCAGTTCAACCTGACTGATTAAGGAGGCCAGGAAGATAAAACATTTACCGTGTGGAGAGACGGAGAGGCATATGCTGCGTTTCACACTAAAACACCAAACAAAAACGTGGTCAGCGACACTGCTGCCTGTTGCTCTACACGCCAGTTCAGTGATTCTCAAACCTTTTCATTTAAAGGACCCCCCAGTTAGGCCACGGACCCCTCATAACTCATCATTTAGCTGCGGACCCCCTGGAACCCCCTGAGGGTCCTCGTACCCCACTTTAAGAACCAGTGCGCTAGTTGCTGATATGATATGATATGATATAGTACTTTAGTGTCAGTTTGCACAGAAAATTTGTCTTGCGACACGGCAGCCATGTATGCGACACATACTGTACACACATTTGACATAACACAAGAGACAAAACAGGGTTACATACATAAAGATATACAGACAAGAGCATTGTCCACCGCCTAGCCTAACCCTGGTGCAGCTGATTGAGCTGTAAAGTCGACTGATGGACAAAGGACCTTTATTAGTCTGACCTTACTGTATGCTGCTCATCAAAATATAAAGGCTTGGGTTAAAAAAGAACATGGGGAACTTAGTTTTCCCCATACGCGTAAAGGAATTGTGTGGAGATAGAAGTTGAGCGGAACATATACTCAGTGGAGGGCTGAAGGCAGCTGGAATGAATTGGATCGCCATTAAACTCATATCTTGCCACCCTTTATTAAAAATCTACAAAACTGGTGCCATCCATTTTGTTTAATTTCAACTTTTTATGGGGGCCAAAATCATATTTTGTACTTAAATTACATATATAAATCTATACTTCTATCGAAAGCCACACTACCCCTCTTACAAAGGAAAACATGTATATTTATATATATATATCCTATCATTAGATTTGGGCTTCAATAGAACATGTGTAAGATGTCTTGATCATTGTGATATGTTTATGCTGTCAATGGGACTGTGTGTTCTCTGGAGTGCTATGGCCTTTGAAAACCACCAGGTGGTGTTCTCCTACTATCTGATCAACAAACAGAAGAAGGAAGAGACACGTCCATTTTGTTTTGGTCCGGGCCTAGTTGTTTACATCAGTGCCAGGCCTTTTAGCTAACATGCTATAACACTTCCAAGCCCTGCCGATCGCTATCAAGGGCTCTGATGGCCGAATGGATGGCACGGCTGGAATCGCGTTATTTTTTCGAGTTTTTTGAGTACTTATACTTCGTCTGGGAAGCACGGCAAGTGTATAAACGAACGTTTTATTATTAACATTAAAGCGGCCGGAACTAATGTTCGGTTATACCGGTTTCCCGTCGGACTGTGTTACACCGGTGCTACAGTCAAATCTGTCGTGGCGCTCCGGTCACGGAGGCTTATGGCTAACTTCTAGAGCGATTTTTTTTAAATTACAATTATGAAAAAATGATAAAACTTTTGATTAATTAAAAAGACGTAAAGTGCGTTTATGGCACTCAAGATCAAAGACGTAAAGTAAGTGATAAATCAATAGTGTGCATTGCTATGAGCATTTAGAACGCGTTTCTAAATATAATGTTGTGTGATATTGTAAACAGTGTTGGGTATCGTTACATTTTGAGTGAGTGTAGTGGACTGCTGGACTTCAACATGGCGATTTGCATTGACATTGAACCTCCTTTCTTTCACCAGTAAATCCAAAAATAGTGCGAATACTTCCACAGCCTTATTAAAAGGTAACCTCTCTGTTTATCTCAAGCCCTGCCATGCACGACTGTAAATTATATGTAAACAAGACACAAGCCTTGTCGCCAGCCTCGCCACTCGCCACCCAGTGTTACACCAGAAGTGGCAACCTATAAAAAACTGTTGACTGACCACAGACTGCAACACATTTCTGGTCGGTCACCTTTTTTAACAGTCAGTGGCGAGTGGGACAGACCTGTGCATGTCTCCTTTGACAGAGAGGATGAGGAGTGCACAGAAAGGACAGGCAAATATATGTCTTAAATGTAACTAAATAACACCATTATTTTTGGGAAAATGTATCTGGGTAACGATCCTGCTATATTGTAAAAGTAACTCGTTAGGTTACTCCATTACAGCAAAACCTAACTCTGTTACGTAGCACCATTAGTTATAACACCGCTACACCCAACACTGATTGTAAAGGTGTAGGGCCGGCCATAGCTGAATGGTAGAGAGGCTGTCAGGGAACAAGAAGGTCGCCGGTTAATTCTCCATCCGGCTTGCGCAGTGTATCTGTTCAAGTGTCCCATGAGCAAGACACTTATCCCCTAACTGTTCCCCCGGTAACGTATAAATAGCACACACTGCTCTTAGTAGTTAGGATGGCTGAATGCAGAGGACACATTTCACATTATGTGAAAATGCACTGTGACAAAAAAGAAAAAAGAAATCCCCTAAAGGAGTTTGGACTAAATTACAAGTTTATAGTATGTGTACAGTATAATAACACAGATACATACACATAATAATTGGCATCCTATTGACTAGTTCTATACTGTTAATAGTGTACAGGAATGTATGACCTTCTAGAATTACATTCATTTTTTAATTTCTTTTTTAAATCATCGTTATCGGGTGGAAACCTTGTATGTCCAAAACCGTTTGTTTTGTATTTGTCATTTCAAAAATGATTTAAACTAGTGAAAACAGCTGATCTACAAGCACACAACGCCTCGTACCGCGAGGCGTTGTGTGCTTGTAGATCGGCTGTTTTCATTACTTTTGTGCGACAGCCTTGTCTGACGAAGCAGGGCTTTACTTTGCGAAAAAACATACAAATTTGAAACTTGGAGATACAAGGTTTCTGCCCTATAGTGACGATATTTTTATGCCTCCATTGACAGGACAGTAGACCGACAGGAAACAGGGAGAGAGACTGGGAGTGACACACAGCAAAAGGGTGCGTGTGTGCGTGCGACCTGGACCTCTGCCCCCCCTAGCATTACCAGGACTAAATACCTGTGATGTCAGCTGTTGGCTGTAATCCCCCAGTACACTCTCTGCTTTGCCAGATAAACCACACAGAATGGACTGTGTTGAATGGAGGCTCCTTGAAAGCACAAGCATTTAATCACCTCGTCTATTATTCTCTCTCCTCTTTTACCTGCCAAGAGCAGCGTCCGTGATTGACTACCTTGGTTGAACATGATGTCAATTTGATTCACTCCTCTCTCGGATAAAAAGGCAATCACGGAAAGAAAGGCGGCGAGGAAGAGATGAAAACCTGGCAAAACAGGATGTGTATCTAATTATTTCCACTATTGCAAGAACAAGGCGATAAACAATAGCGTGTACCTAGTGGTCCTCCTCAGCCCTTCTCTGGAGCAAGGCCCGCTTGAACATCTCTATTACCGGCCTGTCATGGCTCGATATCAGACAGTAACAAATTAGGGGTGTAACGATACATTTTAATAGCGATTCGATACATATCACGATACATGGTTGACGATACGATACATGGACGATATTGGTTCAATCATGGTGATACGATACGATTCGATTCAATGATTTAAAATCGATATAGTAACTATATACGATACGATTCGATTTTAGCTTTTTTCATTTCGATATACTTCGATTTTTTAAGTTAAAAACGATATTTCGATTCAGTTACTATATCGTTACACCCCTATAAAAAATCCAATTTTCTAATTACAATGTCATATTATAGGGGTGTAATGATCTAGTAACTGTATCGAAAAAAACAATTTTAATTTGCTATGATCTACTATATCGTTTGCGAAAGCAAAATATCGTACCGTTTTGGCTTTGTATCGTATCGTATCGTTTTAAAATGCGGTAATCGGTATCGAATCGTTTTGCAATGCAAATAATTGATTGTGTGGAAACTAAGTATTTGTGCCTTGTATTTGGCAATTTTATGAGGGAAAATGAAAAAGAGGAGTCTAATTACCTTTCCATTCCATATAGCTACTCTTGGTCTATCGATAAATGTGTGTAATCTCTGTGTTCATGTCAAGGTGGGTTTGTCCATATGTGTCGAAATACAATGTCCATGTATTTGCTAGATAATCACAGTGTTTACTTCCATAATAATAGTTTTTTTACACGTTTTACACAGATTTAATTTCTTTGTTAAATAGTTACTATATGGATTTTAAATCATTGAATCGAATCGAATCGTATATCCATGAATGAACCAATATCCATGTCCATGTATTGTATCGTTAACCATGTATCGTGATGCGTATTGTGTCGCTGTTAAAATGTATCGTTACACCCCTATAATATTACATTGTAATTAGAAATTGTATTTTTAGAATACCATTAGAAATGGTAAGTCAAGCTGCCAGTTTTGCATGCTGTTTTGGTTTGATCTTTCTAAAATCTTTCTTTTCTCAAATCTTTCTACGTCTTATTATTATTACCCTTTTAGATTATTATTATTTTTTTAGATGTTGTTTGCTGTTATTATATTGTTTGCTGTTATTATAAATACCACTGCATTGTCTGAAGGATGCCAAACAAAAACAAGTATTACTCTTATGTACCTGTACAAAAGACGTAACAAAAAAGTACAACCTTGAACCTTGAATCTTGAAATGGAGAAAAACACAAACGGTAAAATTCATTTTATTTGTCAATAGTTTAGGTGTGATAAGTACAAATACAGCGCATATTGTACCTTTTTTCCCAGGATACAGAAAAGTGATTCCTCCCACAGCAGAGTAGCTTTGAATATTTTCATGCTTTATTTTGGTAAGAACACCACTGAGAATCACACCACTGAGAATCACACTTCCACTCCATTAACTTCTGCTCTATGATGGTTATTTAATTACACAAAAAAAAACAAATGTGGTGTCTTGTCAATAAAACAGATTAGCAGATTCCTGCTTATTTAACCCTTAAGTGCTGTTCGGGTCATTTTGACCCGTTTTACATTTTCATTTGGAAAAAAAAGGTAGAAGTTAAAAATGTTTCCACCTGAAACTCACTGGCCTTAAAGATTCTTCTGAGATGAACATGTAAAAAAAAATATTTTTGCACTACACCCATGCTACACCCCCCTCATATTTTTTGAACCTTAAGTGCTGTTCGGGTCATTTTGACCCGGAAGCACAGAAATACACAGTATTATGCCAAAACACAGACACACAGTCACCCCCACTTCTAACACCCCCCTTCCGAAGCCCCATTCCGAACCCTCCCCCCCTTCCTATAAGCATTGAGCAATATTGCCCAGTATTAAATGAAGTAGTTTTTTTACATGGATTTCAGCTAAATCAGTAAAAACGCCTAGCTCTTTCAGTGTTTAATGTGATATAGCAAAGCAGAAATGCAAACATTTACCAAATATATCATATGAATTGTTTGGTATTGAGTCAAAGTCAATGTATCATGATGATTTGTTAAGTTAAAATTTATATTAGTGTTGTTTTTTTTAAACCAAATATCCACCGGGTCAAAATGACCCGAACAGAACGAAGGTGTAGTGAATCTGAACAGAACTTAAGGGTTAAACTAGTTGTTCTATGCAATACCTCCACTGGCAGACTACTGTGTGTGTGTGTGTGTGTGTGTGTGTGTGTGTGTGTGTGTGTGTGTGTGTGTGTGTGTGTGTGTGTGTGTGTGTGTGTGTGTGTTGTTACCATGACTCAGTGTGTTGCCTAACCCCAATGTGTCATCATGGCATCAGGCACAAACAAATCAGTCAGCTCCATATATGGGCACAAAGGGAGGCTTGCATATACTGATAACATCAGCAATCTCCATATCTGGACACAAAAGGGACACAGACAGACGGGTACAACGGGTACTCTGACGAAATTGAAACTCAACTTCCGGGGCAAATCACGAAAAAACCTGATCAACGTCGGGGTACCGATAACAGATATTTGAAAAATCTAAAATATTGAATTTCGCCTTAACACATGGGCTGCTCAGGTTTATAACATTTCTAGCTGTTGCTGCTGCCGCCGTTCACTCACGCTTTATTTTGAAGAGCCTCGGAAGCTTTGTGCGTGTGCACGTACGTGGGTGTCCACTGACGATTGAGGAAGATAATCCCTTTGTTTACAAAAGCTCGCGAAACTAAAATCCAAACGGGAGCCGACCATCGCGTTATAGTGTCGCCGTGAAAACAATCAGATCTCTGCTTCCCTGGCGTTCTTTTTACCTCATTCAGAGATAAAGCCCTTTTTATGTTTCAGAGTAGAATGGAAAACAATGCAACCAGCGCATGCCTTTTTTTTCCTCTCTCTCTCTCTCTCTCTCTCTGCTACGGGGTGACGTATGGACTCGGGTCATTCAGAGGGCAGGCAGCAGCACGTACAGTTAACCCTTCGTTGTCTCGTCTCTGGACGAGACAACTCCTTTTGGCATGGTGACACCTAGTGGCCTTAACTCGTTACTGAACGAGTTTGGCACCATGGTTGTTAACTCGTGAGGGGTCAAACTAGGGTTTTTTCATGATTCTGAGTTGATTGTTAGCATTTATTTTTCACTACAACCACTCCTTAGAGGAAAATACGCCACGCCCACTTCTGCATTTATATATAAAGTTGCATTTATTTCAACGAGTTGCATAATACACAATTTCTGTGCCAGTCCTTTATGCACAGGCTTTGATTTGGATATTGAGATAATAGGGAGTAGATATTGCAGTGCTCTGTGCCATGTGGGTCCCTGGCATGGAAGTGTCTTTGTGAGAAGAGAATTGGACGCATGCATGCGGGCAAGTGAAGTGTTATGAAGGAAATAAGCTCTTTGTGAGAAGAGCGCAAGCTATTATGATGCATTTCATTAATAGTGGAGAGCTAGACCATCATTCAGCCCAGGTCGCTATTGAGGATGAATGAATAATACTGTGCAAAACCTACAAGTGGATGGAGATGTAGAAGATGGAAGATGGATTTTGTTGATTTGAAAGCCACTCAAAAGTCATTTGTGCTTTTTTATGTTGAAACTCCTCAAAGCTACATTATTCTGAAAGTAGAGAGATGTAGACAACATGTCTGGCTGTTTTATTTCTTTGTATGAAAAGGTCTTACTTTTGATACTTAGACACATCTTAACACCATTACTGTAAGATGTGAACATTTGTACAAGTGATTTTCTTACGGATGACTTTAACTTTTACTGGAGTAAAATATCTTTCAGGTACGATACAGTATGTACCTTTACTTAAGTATGGCTGCAAGCTCTTTATATGCCACTGTTTATTTCTCCATCTCCGTTTAACGTTTAAGGCAGAATCAAATAGTTACTTGCATCTATTTGTAACATGTCCTTAATATACTACTAGTATACCAGTAAGACTCCCTAATCGGGAGATAAGTGACCGTAGGTCTCGCTAGGAGAGGGCCATGTGAGAAATGAGGGGTGGGGTCTCCGCGTTGCCTTGGCAGACGAATAGGTACCAGCCCCGGCTCTCCCATACGCTCCTAGGCCGAGTTAGGGCATTTTATGTGAGCTGCAGTGGAGGGGGTCCTCCACTGGGGGCGCCACCACTTTTGCATCCGTTCTGGAGTACCAGGAGTGGGTGGTCCCCGGGAATTCCCCGTGAGCAGCCCCGTGGGGGTGGTCATTTGGTCATTTTTGCACATTTGGTATTTTTTTTACACCTGGGGGTCCCCCAGGGACCTGGGGGTCCCTGGAACTCCGGGGGTCCTTGGAGGTTGTAGTTTGGCAGGCAAGGAGTTTGTGTGGAAATTTTGGCATGGCCGAGATATGAGTAGGGGGGAAAGTGTGACGTGTATCAGAGGTCGCGCTAGGTCAGAGGTCGCGCTAGGATTTTTAACAGCCGGTCACCGTGACCGGCATGATTAAAATTTATCGGACATCTGATAAAAATACCGGACATAATAATTTAAATGCATGGATGACAAGCAGGTGCAAAAACGTAGCCAATAACAACAGTTTAAGTCCTGCTGTATAGTTAGGACTGAACGAATTGAATGTAAAGGAGTAGTATGCTGTACAAAAAACATACAGCTTCATATGCGCAAATGTTTCATAGGTTGATAGATTAATCTGGCCAGAAAGGAATCAACTTCAACTACTCACTAGTATGGTCGAGTGGTCACGATGTCCATGCATCTCTGTTATGCAACTTTGGGAAGGTTGAAAAGGCTTTGGTGGTGATCTTGTACAGTTTCCATAACATCTCCTCATAAAGAACTTCAATCGAGTGTATAAAGTTTGTTTTATATGGGTTGTAGTTGTCCTGCGTGCTTCCATAATTCCCATGGGTTCACAGTGCGCATTGCAAGATGACGCTGAAATGGACTGCTGTCTTCTCTCTCCCCCAGCGCCCCCGTTCGCAAATTAATGTTTAGGCTAAACGGTTCTGATAATACAACTTATTTTTGACTGTCCATTCATGTACTACAACTTAAACTGCGCGCTCATTATTCCAAACCAAAGCAGCTCATAGAGAGCTTAGCGACAACATAACAAACCGACAACTAGGCCTACCCAGCAACAACTATCATTTCCTGTCTTACCTTCACAATAAAGTGTCTCCCGTTTACCTCCCAATGCAGCTTATTTCACACAGGTTATTATTAACAGGAAAAAGTGTAACTTAACCCGTGTGTGTTTGTGCAACCAGACGTGCGCGAGAGAGAGAGAGAGAGAGAGAGAGAGAGAGAGAGAGAGAGAGAGAGAGAGAGAGATTTGCGGTGAACTGCCGTGTCATTTTCAATCGGTCCTTATGTCCGATGAGGTTTATATTTTACGGTCTTTGTCATTATAAATCGGTCAAATCCGGCAATTTCCGGTCTAACGCAATCACTGACGTGTATGTGGTAATGTTTTTACACCTGGGGGTCCCCCAGGGACCTGGGGGTCCCTGGAACTCTGGGGGTCCTTGGAGGTTGTAGTTTGGCAGGCAAGGAGTTTGTGTGGAAATTTTGGCATGGATCGGGGCAACGGTTGTGGAGATATGAGCAGGGCAAAAGTGTGACTGACTGACGGACTGACAGACAGCCCGTGGAGCTTTTGATAGTAAATGCGACCTACGGTCGCAATTAAGAAAGGGAGGCTCTCTCCATTCCGACATGTCGCCACTCCGAAATTGACTTCTTATTGTCGGAGTGGCGACACTCCCATGGGCCTAAGGTTTAGGGTTAGGGTTAGAGATAGGGTTAGTGTCGGAATGGAGACATGTCGGAAAGGAGACATGTCTGTGGGTGTTAATTGACCCTTAGTTAGGAGTCCCAAACATTCTCTCATTCTAAACAGTAGCCTACGTTTTATTCGTATCAGGTTATTGGAGTGAAGTGAAACATTTCAAGTTGTTAGAAATAGATGTAATTTAGATACTTACGTATATCTGACATTAAAAGCAGTATATCGTCTGTCCATGATCAACAGAGAAAAAGGTCGCAAATGGAACACGTGTGCGTAAACACGCATGGTCACTTGTCTGTTTACACTCAATCTGGGTTGTGCGAAATGGTGGGTGGCAGAAGTCTCATCGATTTGTACATCACGGAGAAGGGAAATCATTTAACATGGTGCACGTTAACCCGTCCCCTCATTAGATGTCGGGGGAGCCTGTAATTATGAAAGCTGTTAAGCGGTGAGTGACGGGGTGGAACATCAGCATTACTATGACATATCGTTGCTTGGAGACCTTTTAGATCCTAAACGGTTACTTTTCAATGCTATGGAAAAAATAAGCCAATTAATTCAATGGAAAGATCTTAATACTTTTCATTGGTTCATATGTATTAAACCAGGGGTCTTCAACAGGGGGTCCTCAGAGTTACTACAGGGGGTCCTCCAAATCTTCCAATCCTTTTTCTATTAACAACTTGAACCCTAGTGTCCATATTCTGAGAACTTTAGCCAAAAATAGCAGATCTACAAGCTCACAACGCCTCGCGTGTGAGCTTGTAGATCGGCTATTTTCGTCAAAGAGGTTTGGTGTAGAGCGTAAAAAGACCAGACTAAGTACAGAGTGAAAGTTCAAGTGTATTAATTATTGACGGTTCAAGTGTTTAAATATCAGAAAACACAAATTGACATTGACATCCAAAATACACTAATGATTATTGATTAGTGCTGTCAAATAATGAAACTATATGGAATCTTTGAACACGTTGTGGGGGTCCCTGCTTCATCTCTCTCTCAACTAAGGGGTCCTTGGCCTGAAAACATTGAAGACCCCTGTATTAAACCCATAGACATACTTAATGTATTTGGCTCAAACATCAGTCTGAGGTGGTCCCCAGGTTTCAGGGTTGTGGTGGGGGACAGTGGTATCTGGGCTAAGGAGGAGGTGACCTACTTGGGCTGCATATTAGATGACAGGTTATCCAGAGAGAGAGTATGGCACAAAAAAAGTGATCTCTAAGGTCAATCAGAGAGTCAGATTGCTCGGTGGAACATTCACATTTCTTAATCTATGACTGTTCTTCGGTGTACTCCGACAAGTCCAAGTGTACTCCGACAAGTCCAAACATACTAGTCAGATGTCTATCAATAGTAGCATGGAATCTGTTACCCGCAGACAAGGTTTCCAATTCTTATGTTTCTTTTAACTCATTCTTTGCCATGGGAAGAGTTTGACAATTTATGTTTTTCTTACGCTGGATGGCACTGTTCGCAAGCCTATGGGTCACCAAATATTGTCTGATTCTGGGGTACGTCGCCCGATGACATCATGACTTTTTTTAGGACAAAAATAAACTAAAATCCTCCTTAAGATTGTGTATTGGGAGAGGGGCTGGGCGCATGCTGCACCATATTTTCAGACCACTGGTGATCAGTGGTAGGCCCGTACAAACACACACACACACACGCACACACACACACACACACACACACACACACACACACACACACACACACACACACACACACACACACACACACACACACACACACACACACACACTCTTCCAGACCAGTGACAATACGCAAACAGGTAGCAGGCAGAAATCCTAAGTCTAGTCATAGGCCATCCAATATAGGCAGACAAAATCCAAAATGGGGAACATGGCAGAAATCCAGAATCCAAAACAGGCAAACATCCACACCACAGGTAAGCAAACAGAAGCTGATTAACGAGATGAGACTCGATACCACGGAGAAAATGTAATACAGAACCTGGAATAGGCCTCAAGCACATGCAGAGGCTAACTTCACATGAAACACCTGGGACCCAACGTATTAAACTTTGTGCAGCCTGCCCTGCATAATTTGAAGCAGACACATACACACAGTTCTGCATTTCCCCGTACAGAGTTTATCATCAGACTTATTACAGCTGTTTTTGATCAGGCCGCAGAGAAATCAGTGTGGAATTGTGTGCGTGAGTTCATATTAATTAATGTAGTTTAAATGTCAGAGACAACGGCCTAGACAACTGTGAAGTAAACGCATAAATTCATTATGTCAGAACTCATTAAAATTGTTGTCTTAGGAATGCGACAAAAACCAATAAAGAATTGCCATGAATAAAAGTCTCCGTGGGGTGAGTAATCGATACGAAAAAAGTCATTTAATGGATAAGGACAACTCACGAAGGGTAATTCTTTTTTTATTGAATATAAAATTTGCAATATATTTATTATGGTTTGGCAATGAATTTGATCTGCTCTCAGGGTCTCTGAGAAAGAGCATCTCCCAACCATAGGGACTCCAAATTCCCCGTACGTAAAAGAAGATCCAAAATGACAGGTGGTAGCTGGGGTTGTAGAGGGTGAGCAGCGGTCTTAAAGCGGCAGCAGCAGCAAGCGACCGTCGGGTGGTTAGGAGGATAACGTCTTTGATAAGCCTGCAACCTTTGCAGCAACAATTGTCCTGGATGGATGCTTGTGATTCTCAACCATTTCAGGCCGTGATCCCCCAACATAATCATATTTGAACTGCGGACTCCCCAACATAATCATATTTACTCTGGACCCCCCCCCCCACAGACACACACACACACACACACACACACACACACACACACACACACACACACACACACACACACACACACACACACACACACACACACACACACACACACACCCTGACAACTTGGAATTGTAGTTGAGGCATTACATTTAGTTTGAGTCGGTTCCACAGATAAATATTGTGAAAATAGCAGATCTACAAGCTCACAACAAAAGAAAAGCAAGTGTGTAGTAGAGTGTAAGAACAGGGGGAAAAAAAGGAAATCACAATTATATTTTTTAGTGTATGACATTGTCATCTGCTTCTGTTTTCTGCATCTTCCTCAGTCACCCCAGTCACCTGCATGTCCTCTCTCACCGCATCCAGGGGTGTCGCACCAAATTCTGGGCCCTGGGTACAAGGATTCACTGCGTGGCACCGAATGCCGCGCTGCGAGCTTGTAGATCTGCAATTTTTGAAAAATCTAGGTTTGTTTCTATGTCAGTGGTGCTCAAACCTTTTCATGTGAAGGACCCCCAAAATGATATGCATTTGGCCACAGACCCCCATCTCAAAATATTTAGTTCCAGGGACCACCCAGAGGCCTCTTTGGTCTTCCTCTTCTCCTCTTACCTGACAGCTCCATCTTCAGCATCCTTCTCCCAGTGTAGCCCTCATTCCTCCTGCACATGTCCAAACCAATCCCAACCTCGCCTCGCTTGCTCAATCCCCAAACCTTCTAACCTGGGTTGATCCTCTAATGCAGTCATTACTGATCTTGTCCCTCCCTGTCACAACTAATGACAATCGCAGCATCCTCAATTCTGTCACCTCCAGCTCTGCCTCCTGTCTTTTCGTCAGTGCCACCGCTTCCAAGCCGTACAACATGGCTGGTCTCACAACCAACTTATCGTCGTTGTCGGGCAGAAACCTCGTATCTCCAAGTTTCAAATTTGTAAATTTTTTCGCAAAGTAAAGCACTGCTTCATCATACAAGGCCATCGCACAAAAGTAATGAAAACAGCTGATCTACATGCCAACAACGCCTCGTGGTGTGAGGCGTTGTGTGCTTGTAGATCGGGAGTTTTCACTAGTTTAAATCATTTTTAAAATGATAAATACAAAACAAACAGTTTTGGACATACAAGGTTTCCACCCGACAATGACGTTATACATGTTCCCTCACTCTTGCTGGCACCCTTCTGTCACAAATCACTCCTGACACCTTCCTCCATCCGTTCCCCCCTGCCTGCACCTCTCTTCTTCACCTCCCCTCCACACTCTATTCTTTCAGACACACATAAGGTTTTTCAGGGCTTGGCCGAATCCACCATTACTTCCCCCGGGGGCGGGTAGCATTCACCATTGGAATTGCATTATGGAACGTACACATTGTTACATTTTATGGGTTTATTTCATCATATAGCGCAACAAATGGTGAAGTATTGTAGTGAAGGTAATTGCAACAACCACCGTTATTGTGAAAAATTAAAACGGGACGGCCAAATATTCAAAACTCTCCGAGATTCTGCCAATAATTATATTCTTTGAGGCACACATCAGTTTTTGTCAGGCCAAAAAAAGCTTCCCCTTATTCACTCATACTAAGACATGATGTACATGTACAGTATGTGTAGGTGGAAGAATACAGAGTACATGGATTGTTTTGTAATTGTTTGTGCCCCCTATTTTTTAGGACAATCTGCAGATTCGTTTCACTATCTGCATGCAGCAGATCTGTCAAGTTTTGAGATGTTTGTGCGAACAGTTCAACAACTTATGACCAATATCAATGTAACAAACTTTCTCTAGTTTCATTGCCTTGGGGGGACTGCTCTTACTTTAAGTGGGGAAGAATATTAATAAGAAGCTGATTCCTCACAAGTACAATAGTCTTCAGCGTTCAACAATTAATCTTCAGCGGGCGCAGCTGTCAGGATCAAAACGCTTTCATAAACTCTCTAATTTCATTCGCTTTTTTTGGTATCCTTTCACCCACCATGATCTCTTCCCTTGTCTTTTCTCTCTCTTTCTCCAGTTCTCTTCCTCCCCTCTGACCTCCCGCCTGCATCGCTCTTCTTTTACCATCTGTTCTCCCTCTTAGCTCCTCTCCTCCCTCCAGTCTCCTCCTGTCTTTATTCCTTTACTCCTCCTTGTCTAAATCTTCTTCTCCCTCACCTCCTGTAACCTATTCTTTCTCTATTATTTGTCTTGCCTTCTCTTGCTTATCCTTGAATTATGTAAATGCAGACAAAATGATGTTACGCGTTGTCATTACTTGGCAAAGAAATGAGCATAATAAGAGACAATTATGCAGACACGGAGCACACTAATGGACGTTTACCAACATTCTTCTCTTAGTTGTTTTCACTGTGGGTTGTCCTTCACTGGGGAAATAGGGGTGACAGAGGGGGCGGGGCAGCATGGGGGGCTTGTTGGCGTGAAAACAAATTACGGTAAAACTTGTAAATGTGATCAGTAAATAACATGGGAATGTTGAGCATGTTTTGTTTAGTTTTTAAAATAATTGAATAATTATGAATAATGAATACTTGTGTAATTTATGTGTTTAGGGAAGTTAATGTTTCAACCGACACTTTTTTCTTTTTTTAATAATTCATTTTCATATTAATTGTTTCACTCCTAGACCCTCAGCAGTTTCGACTTGGAATGTTTTGCTGGTGTTTTGGTCTTTGCATGTGCGCAGAGTCGCAGACCCTGGTTTTGTTCTGCACTTAAAGCTGAGCTAAAAATCATGGCTCCAATCAACATTCTAACTAGTCTTAACTACATTTCCTTCCCCGGCTGGCCTGCCTCTCCAGGGTTTAAAACGGCACATTCCTTTCGGCAAGCACTGCTGTGTCTCTTGTGAGTGGCATCCTCCACATGTCGTACCCCTGGCCCCCCAAATACTTATTCTAAAACGGCTAGTTCCATTCCTTGACTCTGATTGGCTGGTTGCCGTGGTATATGAGACTATAACCCACACCTTGAATCAGTTCATATCAAAGCCAGGTGCGTTATTTCTTTCCACAGTGCCGTGAGGCTGAACTAGAGAAGCGAGCGTTTGATTTTCTCTCAAAGTCCTGCCGTGCGGGTGTTTCTAAGCACGGCCCGCAAGCATAGGACAGTGACTGAATGGCTCCGGGCGGGGCTTGTAAAGGCAACAAGCGCCCTCTATTCTCCAGGCACATACTCGGCTGTTAGTTTAGGTTGCTATGCTAGCGTTTTTGATATGATGTTCACCCACAAAGCAGCTGAATCTGGAGGAAAATAAACATGTGTATGGATCGAATATGGTTCTTAACATGAGACTGATCTAACACATAAGTGTTGTTTCCCTATTTTTTGGCAAAAAGAATGACGTGACTTTATAAACACACACTGGCTTCCTTAAGTCCCGTTCCTGGATGTGGCTGGTAAACAAGGAAATGTCTCTTCCTGGTGGCGGAGAAGTGTACTTTTTTCTTTAAATAATGGAATGCTGTAATTTTCATGTTGCCATATTGTGACCGGGGGTGGCGCAGTTCAGGCCAAAGGTGGTACTGCAGCTGAAATGCTCTGAGAGCCATTCAAAAATGAGAGAGGCTCTCTATTCGGGAGTGGTAATTTAGCCTCAAACCTTTTGAAAAACGTTTTTGGGACATAAACAATAATAAATACTTTTTAAATGCATGGTGTATCACCTTTAAAACTAAATATTTTTGGCCTGGGCGGCCGGCGCCGTGGTCTGGAGACCCTAGGCTGCGATGCCAGCCTGACAGCGTGTTGCGGGTTCGAATCCCTTTCCAGATTACCTTTGCTGCGTGTCACTCCACATCTCTCTCCCCGTTTCTTGTCAGTCTACTGTCCCATCAATAAAGGCATAAAAAGCCCCAAAATAATTCATATATTAAAAAGAAAACTGTTCACAATGGGAAAACTTCTTTGGCTTTTTTGCGTCTCGTCCATTTGCCCTTTTCCAATTCATGTATAATGCTATACTTTTAGACTAAAATAATTCTATCCCACAACCTTAATTAGAATCGCCCCAAAAAATAGTGTGTATGTTTGTCCGTTTGTCCATATGTAACTCCACGTTCAGAAGTTGTTCAATTGTCTAAAAAACATAATACAAAAATCAATAACGCATGTACCTTGCCCAACATCAACTTTATCACCTTCAGATGTGTCTCTACTTCTCATAATCCCCAAATGTTTAAAATATTTTCCCAAATTTTGGCCTGTAGGCGGCTGTCCTGTGATGCGATTTACATCACAAATGGGCGTCACCAAGCAGCACACTCCCAGTCCGGGGGCACTTCCAGAAAGAGCAACATCACAGTCTGTCTGCTTCACACCAAGGGGGACTAACAGGCACACACACAAAGGGGCCAGGCCCCCGCAGGGGGCTGTAGGCTAGTCAACCATTAAAAGAGAATGTTTATGAGAATATTGCTTGTGCCTGCACTGTAATTCTCTTAAATAATACATCCCTCAAAAAACTGTTACCTCTGTCTCTCCGCTTTTGAGTGCAATTCCGTGCCGGAAAATACATTCATTAAACACCAACTTATATCCTCTCATATGGAGTTAGAAATGATTACAAATGATGGTAATAAATAATTCAACTGTATAATAATAATAATGCAGAGTGTATTATTAGACTATTATGTTTGTCCCTGAAATTGAATTAGACGCACATAGTCGTCATCGTACCCGGCAGGGAGCTCCATATGAAATAGCATTCACAACTGAACAATATTCCCCTGTTATTATTGTCATTAGTCAGACTCTGCACATAGAACTGACAGTGGGAAAACGTATTACACAATACGCAAACAGCATTCCTGAATATACATTCACGTTGTTTCCTTGGTTATCAGTCAAGTCCACGCCAAAGACAAGGCCGTCAGAGAATGTGTATGGGCATTTACTGTTGCTACTGTATTAGTAGGCTTACATGTGTCTCAAATGCGCCTTTTATCTCTCCATCAGGAAATCATGCATTCTGTGTGTGTGTGTGTGTGTGTGTGTGTGTGTGTGTGTGTGTGTGTGTGTGTGTGTGTGTGTGTGTGTGTGTGTGTGTGTGTGTGTGTGTGTGTGTGTGTGTGTGTGTGGATTTGCTATTTTCAAACATTTTGTACTTTTATCTTTGGTACTTTAAGTACTTTTTGATGCCAATACTTTCATACTTTTATTCAAGTACATTTTGAATTCTGGACTTTTACTTGTAACAGAGTACATCTACAGTACATTGTAGTATTGATACTTTTACTTAAGTAAAGAATGTGAGTACTTTTCCACCACTGCCTGGCCGGAGGGCTGGAACCAATCAGCTCCCTGGAACGACCTGCACAATTAACGACTCACTCATTCATTCAATCAGCCAATCACACCATCACGTGCACGCACACGCACAGCACACGCACACACAAACACACCAATAGAGACTATATTCACACTGACAGCCCAAATCAGATTTCTGCATGGCCTAGCCAGGCTGATTGGGTTTATCAAGTCAGCGAAAAACAGATTTTTTCACAAATGCAATTTGAACCACAATCCTGGGTGGTTTGAATCTGATTTCAAATCTGATTTCTAAAGATGTGTCTCAGTCTGGACGTAGGGGTTATTTATACTTCATTGAGCTCACAGAAAAAGCAGCTCTAAAATCTCACATTGTGGGCTTGTAAAATCCGACAAATCCATCTTGATCACGACTATAGAGATAAAGTGAAGGAGTAAAATCCCCAAATGTTTTTTTTTGCTAAAATCTCAATAACAGGCCGAATTTCGAGCAGAGGTTTTGCTCTAGCCTCCAGGTAGTGTGCGTGCACAGTTTTACGTATTGGTCCAATGGTGCAGGAGACAGACGGACAAACACACACACACACACACACACACACACACACACACACACACACACACACACACACACACACACACACACACACACACACACAATGACGGCTGGACTGACGGACGGACTCTGCTAAAACATAGACTCGGCCACGCCTTCGGCCTGTTGCGTCAAATGGGAGACACATACTGTATAGGCAGATTTGGCACCAACTCCACCTGCAAACACCAGTGATAATGCGTTGCATTGGGACTTAAAACAAACAACCTTTTGGTCCTTTATCGATAGAGAAACTCTATGTGTGCGCGCGTGTGTGTGTGCGTACGTGCCTCTATGTTAATGTTGCATGCAAAAGGCTTGAACTAGGTGCATTCATCTCCATCAGTCTCTGTCTAGCATATTGAGGGATGAGCGTCTTCGAGGGATATCCACGCAAGATGGATGTGTTGTTCTGTTCGGCCGGTCTCGGGGAATTGTAATACAAGGTACATTAACTGAGTGAAGACGGGCAGAACATCACCCTCCACACCACACGGCTCCCTCGGAGGAATATGTAACAGGAGAGCAATGATGTCGAGCATTGATCTCCTTGGCCTGCCTTGAGCCAGCCCTCGCTCTGACAGGATATGATAACATAACGCAGGTCCACAGACCATGACGGAGACGTTTATGGTTTATCTATACCATAAATCAAAACGCGAGGGGACGGCGAGGCGACGGGCGGCAGAAACAAACAGCTTCATTAAATACCAACTTTGCACCCTTTGACACCGCAGCGAGGAAGGAGAGATGAGGACAGTGTGTGAAAGAGAAGGGTGGCGGGGGCCAAGGGGGGCTTCAAGAATCAAGAGAGAGCAAAATGACAAGGGAGAAGAATGGGGAAAACACTGGTAGAGAGGAGGTGGTGTTGCGAGAGATGAGAAACAGGAGCACAAGTCATGGTGTGAGTCACAGCTCCCCTTTTCAAGTCGTGATTGAAGCGTCCTGCCTCTCTGAAGACGCAATCGATCTGAGAGAGAGCTTAGCAGTCCACAAAAAGAGGGATTCAAAGCCCCCCTCCCTCCCGCGGGTTCTCTCTCGCCTTCATCTCTATATTCCCTCAGAAGAACTGAGGCCGGGCGCAGTGTGACACCAGACCGGACCATGTGCCACAGATCACCGACCCGACGCCAGAACTCAGCAATGAGTCAACCCTGGATGCCATTAATTCACTTCATGGATCTCTCCACTGAAGGCTCCAATAACTCACATGCTGTGTGCAAGGCGGTGTTTCTCAAAGTGGGGTACTGGAAGCCTCAGGGGGTCGGTCAGCGAGGGGGGGCTCCGGAGGGTCGCCGGAGACACGAAGAACCGTTTCATTTCACTATTAGAATTCAGAAAATATATTTTGTTCAAATGTTCAGAATATTCGAAAATGTACAAAAATAGCCGAGGCATGGCAATATGTTTGAAAATGTTTGGATATTTTGAAGGGGGAAAAAAACAAAAGATTTCCAGTTATCTTCTCGCTTGCAGTATAAATAAAGACATGTTATCTTAAGGGGGTCCTTGTCACAAAATCTTTTCAAATGCGGGTCCTTGACATGAAGCACTGCGGGAGTGGTGAAAACACATGGTAGTTTTCACCCTTGTAAAGTACTGTAAACATGTTGGGTCCATTTGGACCACTGATGATTGATTGATTACCATCATTTGTTATTTTCCATTTGGTACATAATTGTAATGATCTCACACAGTTAGTTTTTTTGACATTTGATGGGTTGTTAACTTTTTCGCCGCCGTTGACAGTCCTCACCGTCATTGAAAGGGTTAATACCATGGCGCCGTTGACGGTGAGGACTGTGAATCTTACTGTATATACAGTAAAGATATTATTACTTACTTAATGTCACTCCGGTCCCGCTCGCATCGGTAATGTCGGCGATTTGTTTACAACGCACGTTGGGCGTGCACGCGAAGTGAAGCTCCTCAATGTTAAGTCAATGGAGAGGCCCATAAAGAAACTTCATTTAAACAAAATAGACATTTTGAGACATTTTGCAGCAGATCTAAATGTAAACAAGGCACAAGGCAGGGCGCAGCCATCTTGCCTCTTCTTGTCCCACACTGTCATGTGACTAGATGACGTAATCGTTGCCGTCAAGTGATAATCCAAAAAAACAAAAACAACCCCCTTCCAGCCCTTCAAAATAATAGCGGCGGCCTATGGAGGAAACCGCGTGGCACCGAGGCACCAAGCAACCTTCAGATTAAGAGGCACTAATTGTGTTAAGTAGGCCTTCTCTATGTACTTAAAGGGTTTTGAGTGATATTCCGCTTTCAAATTTCTTTTTGGTAATTCTATTGTCTAAACAGGCTTTTGTGAACAACCTGGTGACTCAATGGGTATATATGGGGAGGGGCCCAGGACGTTCCTGTCTGATAAAATGAATATCAAATATCTAAATATTGAATCAAGCAAATTATAAATGTCCAGGTTGTTCACAAAAGCCTGATTAGACGATAAAATGACCAAAAGTCTTTTTGAAAGTGGAATATCCCTTTAAGAAACCAATTTTTTACACAATAGTTGTTCTCGTCCTGTTCTGTGGAAAGGTGCCTGCAGTCACTAGGTGTTGCTGAGAGCCAGAATAATTGTCCCTGCATCCTGAAACAAAAACGCCAAAGGTCTGCACATGCACTTGCATGAACGTGCGTGTACTACATGCACGTGCATAAACATCCGTGTTCATTTAAAGGTCCTGGTTTGGGTGAAAAAAATAATGGTCACCCTACCGTGAATGTTATCTGCTGAAGCACTGTGTTTTTACGCGTGTATTTATTTATTTTTATTTTGACAGATCACACTGTTAGATGAGTACGCTTTCATACCACCAAAAATATAAAACACATTTTAATTGTGTTCACACTTGAAGTGTGAAGTGTCCAATGTTCTGCATATTGAAGTGGTTTGTGTGTAGGTACGGCCAGACACCAGAGCAGACGCGTGACCTTATCAAAATCTCACCGGATCCCACTAACACTTCTTCTCTTACCAGTGAATAATTACGAAACAAATAACAGTTGTGTTCAATGAAACATACTGTTTTTCTGACACAACACCCAGACAGTAGAACGATTTTGATCAGTTACGATTTTAACGAATTCTGTAACTCTCTGACAATGTACAAATGGAACCATATAATATAGTGGTCCATGAAATGAAAAAGGTTTGAGAACCACCGGTATTGTAATTGTATAGCAGACGTGAAGGCCACGTGCCTGCTCCGTCAGTGTGATAAATCCCGGTTCGGTTCCAAATGTGATGGAACCGATTCAGGTTCCTCACGACTGGATCCGGGTTCCGTACCCCAACCCCACTTCCCACTTTTTGTGGTCACATGTTCAGATATTGGATTCTGATAGGCTTAAAACAGTGGTAAATCAGTCAACAACCTTGAGTTGGCTCATGGACCCCGCCCACTGTTGTGTTGCAGTTGTATAACTAAATAACCTTGCAAGTTACAACTGTGTTTTCTTTCATATATTTGGTAGAAGTGGTAGAAAAGCAATTTACCATTCGAGGGCGTGGGTTGTTGGCTGACAGGGTTGCACAACCCTGAAACAGTGGCAAATCAGCCAACAACCCACTCCCTCTCATGGTAAATGGCTTACTTCTCACACCTTTTTTCAAGGATGCCGTCATAAACTCTGGGAGTGTAGAAATGGAACCACTGTCACTGCTGCTGAATGGCTGCCGCTGTCTTTTAATGTCACTCAACAGCCTGCTGTACGATCACTGCGATTCTGCAAATCAAAGGATGCATATATATCGTCGTTGTCGCCGAGTTTCAAATTTGTAAATTTTTTCGCAAAGTAAAGCCCTGCTTCCCCATACAAGGCTGTTGCATAAAAGTAGTGAAAACAGACGATCTACGAGCACACAACGGGTGCGAGGCGTTGTGTGCTTGTAGATCTGCTGTTTTGTAGATCTGCTGTTTTTAAAATGATAAATACAAAACGAACGGTTCTGGACATACAAGGTTTCCACCCGACGACGACGATACAGAATGTGGACATTTTTTTAACCTCCAAAACATTGCATATCGACGTTCCCAGATGCAGCAGACCATGTTATCTCAATTCTAGATTGCTGGAGTCTGCACTATAGAGGCAGGCTTCCTCACACCACTTGGTATGGCAGGCTTGTGCCCCGCCAGCGCTGTTGACGGCCCGCAGCGTGCCGTAAAATGTTGAGATGCAATGTAGCCAAGGTTGCAGAAATGTTTTCTCTCTCTCTCTCTGGAGATTGGGTTGCACATACACATACACTTAGGCTTCTTAGCTTGCTGTACTAAAATGTATTTCTCTTAAGATAAGGCCAAGTATTGCAAGGCAATCCAGAGATTTTGCCAGAGGGCACTCGCCTGATCCTCATGCACCGCCATGCAACACACACTTGCACGCACGCACGCACGCACGCACGCACGCACGCACGCACGCACGCACGCACGCACGCACGCACGCACGCACACACACACACACACACACACACACACACACACACACACACACACACACACACACAGGGGCGTCACACCAAATTCTGGGCCCTGGCTACAAGGATTCATTGCGGGCCCCCCATGAATGTTAACTATTGAAAAATAGCAGATATACAAGCTCACAGCGTGGCACCGAGTGCCGCGCTGCAAGCTTGTAGATCTACAAATGTTATACAAAGATCTACAAATGTTCGCTTAAAAAATACATATATTCAAAGATTTGCACACATTTTCACGACTTTTCATAAATAGCAGATCTACAAGCTCGCAGCACAGCACTTGATGCTGCGCTGTGAGCTTGTATATCTGCTATTTTTCAATAGCTAAAGTTACTAGGGCCCCTCCACCTTGGGCCCTAGTAACTCAGTCCCCCCCCCCCCCCCCCCCCCCCCCCCCCCTTGTGACGCCCCTGCACACACACACACCAGACAGAGTAATGAATGAAGAATGTGATTGTGTTTTATTTAGGTGTAGGACGGATGGATTACAAACCTACCCTCGCTGTGTGCGTGCGTGCGTGCGTGCGTGCGTGCGTGCGTGTGTGAGAGAGTGACTTTAGAAGAGAAAGGAGGGCTGGGAGAAAGAGAGAGTGCATTCCAACTGGAAGCAGGAGGACATGCAGCCCATGGTGCTTGTTATTAAATCACTGTAATGTTGTGAGTGTGGAGGAGCGGAGGGTTGATTTCTGAAGGCAGGATGCTATGCAAGCCGTGCGCTTCACGCTACAGCTTTCATCTCCTTGTGGGGTGAGAGACTGAGCCCCAGGCTTCTTCTGTGGCGTCAGTTCAGCAAAAATGACTGGTGTCTTGCCTTAGCAACAGGCATGATGAATTTATTTTAAGAAGTACATTTTTTTTGTTTCACCCTGTAGCCAAGGTATGGAAGCTTGCCGTACCCAATTGCCGTACCCAATTGATGCCTCTGGGCTTCTTCTGCTTCTCTCTCTCTCTCTCTCTCTCTCTCTCTCTCTCTCTCTCTCTCTCTCTCTCTCTCTTGTAGCTGTCGGGTAGAACCTTCATATCTCCATATTTCAATTTTGTACAGTATGTTTTTCTTAATTTATTTGTGTAAATTACTGCCCTGCTCCGTCATAATGCAGTGTCTCCCAAAAGTGGCAAAAATAGCCAATTTACAAGCTCACAATGTGTCCGTCTTGAACTTGAGGCTATACTATGAGGTTTTTGAGCGGTGGTCACACCGTCTCCATAGCGTGGCCGTGTGTGTAGGTATGTTTGTTTGTTAGTTAGTTTGTTTGTATGTGGGTGGGTGGGTCTGTATGTAGCCTCAAGCCTGTGTAGTACCTTTTCTGACCACACATGTTAAGGGAGGGGCGCTGTTGTCCAGGCCACACACACACACACACACACACACACACACACACACACACACACACACACACACACACACACACACACACACACACACGGGGGGGGGGGGGGAGAACCACCGCTCAGTTCACACGGGTGTGATTTTTATGATGTTTGTGAATGGAAAGCACTTTGGGTCAGCTTCTGTTGTTTTTAAATGTGCCATACAAATAAAGGTGACTCAATCACATTTAAATATAGCCTCGCATGGCCAGACAATATCACTGCATGGATATTAGTCTGGCTCTTCTCAGTGTTATTCTTTTCCCAAGGGGTGGTTACAAAAAAGATTCAAACCTACAACCAATCAGAGTAGCGAAAAGGTGATGTGTGTGTGTGTGCGTGTGTGTGTGTGTGCGTGCGTGCGTGCGTGCGTGCGTGCGTGCGTGCGTGCGTGTGCGTGTGCATGTGTGTCACTGTCTGGCAGCGTGCGTGCGTGCGTGCGTGCGTGCGTGCGTGCGTGCGTGCGAACTCCTATGATCTTCACAAGCGAAGAACCAGCCAGTCGTGTGTGCGCACATGTCTGTTAGCCCTTTGTTACTGACATGAACATGTTTGCATAATTAGAATTGAGCATGAGACACGAGTGAAATCCATAAACAGGGCATCCCATCAATATTACACAGTGCTGCTGCATAAGCTTGTCAAAGATCGAGTCAATTATTGATTTGAAATGTTTGAATTATAAATATTGTAGCTACTTTGTTCTACTTTTTTTGTTTAGGACATTTTCAGTTTAAACTAAATAATTATTAAGCATGGTCGGTTTATCTGAATAAAGAACTGTTTCTCTTTTGAATATAATGCAGTAAATAATGCAGTAAAACTCATTTTGTCATTAATTCATTGCTGTGAAATTATTTGGAGGTAATTTTGTGATGTGACTTTTATGCCGGCATGAGGGCACAACAGAAAAGCAATTACAAACTAACAGTGGCAGGCCTAAATGGGAAATAAATGTGTGATGTTTTGTGCTGCATTTCACTTGCGTAAAAGTGTACTGATAATAATAACGGGTGAATATAGTTTAGTAGTCAATGTTATTTCAAATGGAGCTCCCTGCTGGGTAGGATGACAACTTTGACAGATATTGTATTGTACAATAATATCTCTGTATCTATTTTTACACAGTTGTCTTATTAGCTTAAGTCTTCATTTGCACAGTAAGTAATTTTCAAATAAAGTATAAAAGGTGGCAGCTGAATCAGACAAGAAATGCTAATATTATTATTTTTTTTAGTTTGTTTTTTAGTTTTTAGGTAGTTTTATTTGGGTTTTTTTTTTTTTGGGGGGGGGGGGGTACATAGAGGGTATGCGTGTGACATCATCATCATACCCGGAAGTTATGCGGAAACGCCTACTGAGTGGCAAAAAAACTACTTTCTGGCCTTGGGGACTGCTCATGACTCCGACCTCTCCATAGTCCGACTTAGCGTCGGCAGGTACAGTAGCTACTCACCAGCGTCGGCAGGTTAGCTACTCACCAGCGTCGGCAGGTTAGTTAAGGCTCTAACAGAGTCCAGGGTGAAGAGCTATTCACTTCACCTCGTTGTAGTTTCCTAGCTATCACCTAGGCTTTGTTATGTATTTTTAGGTGATAGCTAGAAAAATACACCGCAGTGAAGTGAATAGCTCTTCACCCTGGACTCTGATAGAGGCTTTACTCACCAGCGTTGGCAGGTTAGCTACTCACCAGCGTCGGCAGGTTAGCTACTCACCAGCATTGGCAGGTTAGCTACTCACCAGCGTCGGCAGATTAGCTACTCACCAGCGTCGGCAGATTAGCTACTCACCAGCGTCGGCAGGTTAGCTACTCACCAGCGTTAGTTTTACTGAGGTTAGGATTAGGGTTAGGTTTTGGCATAGTTTTACTGAGGTTAGGTTTAGGTGGTCGGAACAAAGGGAGGTCGGAGTCATGACATGTTACCTCTGGCCTTGACAGCCCATACATCCAAACAGAAAAGTCCTTTCTGATTGCATTAAACAACATTAAACTCACTTTGCCACTCGATTTGCCATTCACTTTATGCATGCGCATATGCTCTATTATGACAAATGATTATAGTGGTTTAATAACCTGGAGGCATTAATGTACTGTATCAACTCCTCTACCATCCTCTATTATGAAACACCTTTAGGTAATTATACAAACTGTTCATTTATCATAATTATGCAACAACTGTGAAGAAAAGAAATAATAAAACACATACTTGTATGATTTATTTAGCACGTTTCTCAAGTTTGTAGTTTCACATTGTTTCACTATTGTCTCCGTCGTCACCTCTTCCCCAGCGAAGGACAAAGCACTACAGTGAAAACAGCTGGAGAAAAATGGCTGGTATAAACGTCCATTAGCGTGCTCCGTGTCTGAATAATTGTCTCTTATTATCCTCGTTGCTTTGCCCAGTAACCACTTGTCACATCATTTGTCTGCATTTACATAATTCAAGGATAAGTAAAGAGAAGCAAGACAAATAATATCAACAAGAGAAGAGAGTTGGAGGTTAGAGTAGGTGAAGAGGAGAAGGAAGCAGAGACGAGACGAGAGTATAGGAGAGGAAGATGAGTGTCGCAGTCACAGACCTTTTCATTGTTTGTGGTTTCTAGGTCTTGTATTTCTGTGTTTTGTTATCTGGTCTAGAATTCTTAAATGTTTCCGTAAGCCCCGGCTGTGTAGCCAGACGGCATGGGTGTCACACCAAATTTATGGGCCCTGGGTACAAGGATTCACTGCGGGCCCCCCATGAATGTTCTTCATAGGGGGAGGGGGTTTAAGTGGCCGGCTGCTGAATTCATGCAGTCAGGAACTGGCAGAGGCTTGGTGTCCCATCTACCAAAAGTCTCTGGACTCATACACTGTTCCGTCCATCTGGAAAGACTATTATAATCCCTGTTCCCAAAAAGGCATGCTGCAAGGAAAATAATAACTACCGCCCAGTCGCTTTGACTTCAGTAATTATGAAGTGTTTTGAGAAAATCATTATCAGTTTTTTGAAGGCAGCGGAGGGTTGTTCATTATTAGATACTTTTCAGTTTGCCTACAGGAGTAACAGAGGTATAGAGGATGCAGTTTTGTCCTTGGATTATTTTCTTTTGAAACACTTGGAGAATAACAAAGCTTATGCACGCCTTCTTCTTGTAGATTTCAGCTCAGCGTTTAATACAATACAGTCACATCTCCTAATTAAGAGATTAAGGGACATTAATGTCCATCCCCTTATTATCAGGTGGTATTATTCCTTTTTAACTGAACGTACACAAAGGGTCAGTGTGAATGGTACTTTGTCAGAGCCTAGAACCGCGCTACTCAACCTGCGGCCCACGGGCCGCATGCGGCCCTTTCCGCATGTCTGTGCGGCCCGTCATGATCATAGGCTACCATAAAAAATATATATTTTTCTAAGCCTGTCGAAGTCAAAGTCCTTTTCATTTATTTTGTTTGAGCCTCGGTGCACCCTGTAGGTTAGGGATACGAGTCAGGAAGCGATTGCAGTCAATGCACAGAGCACAGCACTGACAACAGTGCGAGATGCGGAGCTTGTACAACGGTACAGTCAGACAGACAAATCTGCAGAGATTTTACAGCAGACAACCACAGTCGGGCTCACTGGAGACTGGACGCATGACGGCCGTGTGATATCGCGATTCGCGACCATCATGTTTCAGGCTAATGAAGATGTAGCCGTTGTCTGTGCTTGTCTCTGCCTCCGCGACTCCGCCGTCATTGAAAAGTAAATTCAGCAACGACAGTGCACCACACATTCCAACAGATCGCAGCAGCCAGGGAACTAAATTGTACCACAAATCTCTAATGAGCAGTTGTGTTTTACAAAGCTCAAAGCATCAAACTGTTTTACAAGTACAGTGCAACTGAGGCTGAACTATACTTGAGTTATTTTTCCATACAAACAACTCTCTTCGCCAAAAATAGCCGATCTACAAGCTCACAACGCATCTTGTAGATCGACTATTTTTGGTGAATGTCCCCCAAGAATTAGCTCCTTTCGGAACCTCTCGCTCCGCTGCTCTGCAGCTCCGAGATGAGGTTCTTCCCCGTCGTATGCCAGAATCGACCTGCTGGGTAGACGATCCACCGTTAGCGATCATTTCTTACCTTTGGTGAACATTCTATCCAAAAAGTGAAGGTTTTCTGCTGATCTATAATCGTTTTACTTCTTTAACGTGGAAGAAAATCGAAGCAACGGGTTGAAATAAAGAGTTTATATCGCTCATTTTGTCAGCCGGTTCTGTGTTTTTCCCATTGACTAACTTCCGGGCTCCAGTGCTACAGTCAATACCGCGAGCTTGTAGATCTGCTATTTTTGAAAAATCGTGAAAAACCTATATTTCTATGTCAGTGGTGCTCAAACCTTTTCATGTGAAGGAACCCCAAAATGACATGTATTTGGCTACGGACCCCCATCTCAAAACATGTTGTTCCAGGGACCCCCCAGAAGCAAAATGTGAGTTACAAATGTTCTTAACTCATTCCCTGCCAGGCCCGATAGTCCCGAGATTATTCCAATGTCTTTCCCCGCCAGGCCCGATAGTCCCGAGAATAATAAAAAAAAAAAAAAAAAATCAATTTTTTTTTTTTTTTTTTAAAATTTTGACCCCAAAAAATGGAGTAGGCATGATAGCAATCGCGAAATTTCATGTTTAACCCCCATAGCAACCCCATCTTTCAAGCATGGTAGCCATTTTGGCAGCCATCTTTGTTAAACATAGTGGCTGTTATCTCAGGAATGCCTGAACGGATTTCCATTCGGATTTTTTTGTTTGAAAGCTGTGAGCAAGGTGGACACACGTGGTGCATTATCTAGGCATGGGTGTGCATGATCCGTGCACACCCAATTACATGGAAGTCTATGGAGACGAATGGCAGGTGGGAGTACGGAGGTATGTTAAAATGGCGGTCAATGTGTTAAGAGCTTAAATACATATATTCAAAGATTTGCACACATTTTCATGACTTTTCAAAAATAGTAGATCTACAAGCTCAGTCACACTTTTCCTCCCCTTGGTTGTCGGTTTGAATCTTTTTTTTAACCACCCCTCGGGGAAAAGAATAACACTGACACCAACCAGGGCCCAACATGTAAATGTGGATCACCTTTGCGCTACCCTGTTGGTTGTACTGTAGGTCTAACCAATAGAGTCTGTTTAGGTCAATAAGGACGTGTATTGATGACATCAGGGATCTGATGTCATCAAGACATCAGATCACGCCTCAAGCGTGACATGGGGACGCACGGTGAACGTGACGCACGGCACGGTGAGCGCGACGCACGGTGAACGCGACGCACAGTCCCGGCGTGTGTGTGTGATTGTGTGTGTGTCTCTGTCTGTGCGAGTGACTGCTTCCACACAGAACTGTGACCAGAAACATGTAATCAACATTAACAGCTTGGTGAAATCAGCGCGCGCGCGTGTGTGCCTGCCTGCCTGCCTGTGTGTGTGTGAACTTCGTTTGAATCGTTTCAACTACTGCCCGGATTGGATATTCGATAAACCCACCCCCACCCCCCGCGCTCATTGGATCAGCCGCAGTTTTTGGCTGCTAAACTGCCGATTAATGTACTCAGCTCCAGACCGGAGAAGCATTCCACTCTGAAAGTGGGTGGGGTCTATGGTCTGGAACCAGGCAAGTTAAAGTGTGCTAAACTGATTTTGATGCTATATAGCTGGGGTCCCCGGACCCCACTTTGAGAACCACTAGGGAGTACAGAGAGAGGATGGAGGACAGGGAGAGGTGCAAAGGGGAAGAACAGATGGTAACAGAAGAACAGAACACTGATGAATAAGAATAGAGGAGAAAATGATGTGGAAGAGAGGAAACGAGAAGGGAAGAGGACAGCGAGGGTGAAAGGATAAAAAGACGGGAAAGGGGGTGACGCAGTAGAGCGCAAAATCTCCACCAGGAGGCCTGCCCTACCTCTCTCTTTCTGGGGCATGTGATGACAACGTTTTCGGGGTGTGTGAGTCTGAAAAGGCACAGGGCAATGGGGATAATAACGGATTCTGCTTACATTATAACAGTGGAACCGGAGTAGACAAATGTTTTGGGAACACATTGAACAGTTGTAGTGTGGTTCAGCTCCTGGTATAAGTGAAATCTTGCATGTCATTCTGAACAGAATATGTGTCATTCAAGTCGAGTGTGATTGTTATTTCATTGCGTCAAAGGAACATCTCCGGCATAACATTTTTTTATTTTTTTTTCAACAACTGGATATATTTAAAGATAAACAGGCAGAAAAAAGCTTGCTAATTGGTCGGTCAGGGACCAGTCAATTGTGTTTGTATCACCAGTCTATCAAAAGTTGCAATTTACAGTCACGTTGGTAGTTCTTCTCGATATGAAATTATCTCTGTGATGTCATTGGCATTCCCGCTGCACAAGTTGACAGTCACAAGTTATTAGGATGACATGTCCACAAATATCTGAAAGCTGGCATAAACTGCCAGTATGCTCTCAGGAAAGAGACGTCAGACAGACCTGTGTATGAGCGTGACCAAAGAAAAGGAAAAAGACATGGGGCCCTATTTTCACCCATGCTAAACCCTAAACCCCTAAACTTCTTTGCCTTGTTTTACTATTTTTAAATAGTTCAAATAGCTGATCTACAAGCTCGATGTAGATCGGCTAATTTAATTATTTTAAAATGTTTTTTTTTCTTTTTTAATAGTAAAAAAAAGGCAAAGAAGTTTAGCATGGACGAAAATAGGGCCATGGTCTCTTGGACCATACTCTTTAGCAGGGGTCTTCAACAGGGGTCCTGGACCCCTAGGGGGTCCTCAGAGTTACTACAGGGGTCCCCCAAATCTTTGTGTGATAGAAACTTGTTTTTCCCCCCCTTACTTGAACCCTGTCAGTGTTGCGCTGCGAGGCGTTGTGAGCTTGTAGATCTGCTATTTTTGGCAAAGAGCTTTGGAAGGGGGAAAGGGCAGACAGTACAGTGAAAGGTCAAGTTTATTAAGTATTGACAGTTCAAGTGGTTAAATATCTGAACACCCACATTAAAATGAATCCAAAATATACTGATAATCGTGCTGTCAAACAATTAAACTATATGGAATCTATGATAAGGTCGTGGGGGTCCCTGCTTCATTTTTCTCTCAACTAAGGGGTCCTTTTCTTGGCCTGAAAACGTTGAAGACCCCTGCTCTTTAGAGTTTATTGTCACGTTGATAAATGTAAATGTTTTTGTGTTAATATAATGTCTTCTTGTGCCGTCATATTTGTATGCTAGAACTGGTACTTCCCATAAGCCAGAGGGACAGGGACGTTAGTAATTAGTGTAATTAATTAGTAATAATTTGTAGTATTCACCTTATTCTCGTCTCTTCTCCAGGGCGGCGCCATTGCCCCTTTCTGCTGCTTCAAATATCTCTTCACTTCCTCCCTAGTAGGCTGCAGGTGTTATCAAAGATATTTAATTCATGAAGATAGCACAACCTCATTGGATCCGCTAGAGTGCGACATGGTACACAAATCCTGCAAATAGACTCCTAAGTGGGCGCCGTCTCTGACGGCAAATCTCGTGCACTGTTTACGGTGCTATAGATCCCGCGAGAGTGTGTTGCTGGGACAGCTAAAGAGCAATAATAACGTTGATTTTTTCCTTTGTTGTGTCGCTGAAAAAAGCCACTTTAGTATGCCAATTTTGTTAAAATTATGAGGCTTGTGATGATCGGGTCCAATATTTAGTTCAGTGACCATAGCTTCTGAAATATTATTTTGCTCTGTGTTCACGTTAGCTCTCTCATTGTAAATGAATAGACTCCAAACATGCTTCCGCCTCCTAAAAAGGTATCCACCTACGTCATGCAGAAACAGGAAGTACGGGTCTGTTCTGCCCTCTTGCTATCGCACTCTTGGGTGTTATGCAGTTAATCAGTGTGTTGCCAGATTTTGCAAGAGACACAAGCAACTAGGTCTATGAAAACAAACCCAAAAGAAGCAACTACACTTTGAAAACAAGCCCAGATTGGCTAATCTGTTTTTGTTGCATAGTTTTCGTTGACAACTGATCGCTGAGAATTGAGGTCCTTGGCCCGCTCTCCGCATGCAAAAGAACTATGTAAAATGTGGTAAAATGCAAGATTAGCTGCACACGCGTGCGCACACACACACATGCACGCACGCACGCACGCACGCACACACAGCCAGACACTGACAGACACAAGCACACAGGGGTGAAAACATGATCTCAGCATGGCGGCAGAGACAGACATAACAGCTTTAACAGAGTTAATCAAACCATTTTGATCCTCACAGCTGCAGCGCTCTGAAGATTAATTTGTGTTTGTAATCTGTAACATCTGTAATATGTAAAGTAGATGTTAAATGATCTTTGAGAGGAAATGATTCAGCGTGTGTGTGTGTGTGTGTGTGTGTGTGTGTGTGTGTGTGTGTGTGTGTGCGTGTGCGTGTGTGTGTGTGTGTGTGTGAGAGTGAGAGTGAGAGTGACTAGAATGTGTAAAGGAAAATGAATAGATGAGTTTCCTGGCAATATCATAACACAATTTCATCTTAAACTGTAATCAAATAGCAATATGCACACACACGCACGCACGCACGCACGCACGCACGCACGCACGCACGCACACACACGCACGCACGCACGCACGCACACACACACAGAGCCTCTTATACAAGTTCTGGAAAAATGTTAAATAAATTTGGGGATTGACTCCCTTGGCCTGCTGGCAGCGTGCACAGGAAATTGGTGGCTGAACGGTAGAGTGGTTTGCAAGATTAGCCGCGGACAGACGCGGACGGGCGGGATGGACGGACAAACACAAAAATGCGGCGGAAATAAATAGGGACAAACACTCTCCTAGACGGCTCATCCCTTTGGCACCGTGCTGTAAGGCACACACTCATCTTTCTTGAGTGTTTTCACTCGACACATTTACAAGTTTACTTTCACTTCTTCTTACTTGCGCGCATCAACAAAAGTGAAACTCCGTCACCTTTTCCCCAGCGTGAAGGACAAACCGCCGTGAAAACAACTAAGAGAAGAATGGTGGTAAACGTCCATTAGTGTGCTCTGCGTCTGAATAAGTGTCTCTTATTATCCACATTGCTTTGCCAAGTAATGACAACACGTCACATCATTTGTCTACATTTGCATAATTCAAGGGTAAGTAAGAGAAGGCAAGACAGATAATAGCAACAAGAGAGATAGGAGGTTGGCAGGGGTGAAGGAGAAGGGAGCAGAGAGAAGAGCAGGAGAGGAAGATTTAGAGGAAGAACAGGAGAGGAAGAAAGTACATACAGTAGAAAGGGAAAGGAGCAGGGGTGTCGCACAAAATTCTGGGCCCTGGGTACAAGGATTCACTGCGGGCCCCCCATGAATGTATTTCATTAGACTGGGAACGCATTATTACGCATTAATTTGTGCTTTAACTATTGAAAAATAGCAGATCTACAAGCTCACAGCGCGGCACCGAGTGCCGCGCTGCAAGCTTGTAGATCTCCCATTTTTGAAAAATCGTGAAAAACCTATGTTTCTATGTCAGTGGTGCTCAAACCTTTTCATGTGAAGGACCCCCAAAATGACATGTATTTGGCCATGGACCCCCATCTAATTTTTACAAATGTTCGCTTAAATACATATTCAAAGATTTGCACACATTTTCATGACTTTTCTAAAATAGCGGATCGACAAGCTCGCAGCGCGGCACCGAGTGCTTGTAGATCTACTATTTTTCAATAGCTAAAGTATAAAATAATTAAGGCCCCTCCACCGTGGGCCCTAGTAACTCAGTCACACCGTTCCCCCCCTTGTGACGCCCCTGGAAAGGAGAATTATGCAGGGAAAGGAAAACAGGAGAGTAGAGGTTATACGCTTCAGTGGGAAAACTCTGATGTGCAGCAGAAATATGTGTCGACGCCTCACACTGAAGAACACAGTAAATTAACCTTAAGATGTTGAGTGACAATTAGAGAGTCAGACTGCAGAGCAGCTCCTGACAACAGGAGAGTCAACTCACTCTCTCTGTTATGACTTTTGAACTCGCTCGGGAGCAGTCTATTCAGGGAAGGACAAAAGCAAACTAACAGCTTGCATATCGTCGTTGTCGGGTGGAAACCTTGTATGTCCAAAACAGTTCGTTTTGCATTTATCATTTGAAAAATGTTTTAAACTAGTGAAAACAGACGATCTACAAGCACGTTGTGTGCTTGTAGATCGGCTGTTTTCACTACTTTTGTGCGACGACCTTGTACGATGAAGCAGGACTTTATTTGCGAAAACGCGTACAAATTTGAAACTTGGAGATACAAGGTTTCCGTCCGACAGTGACGATATAGTAGATGGTGCATGGCAGAAACCTTGTGACTTCATATCTCATCTTTTTTTAGATGAAATATTTCATGCTATTGTTGCTTGTCTGGAGCAGTTAGGGGTTGAGTCTTGCTCAAAGACACTTCAGCACACACACACAGCCATGATGAGCCGGGGATCAAAGAGCCATAGATCTGCTATTCTCAAAAGATGTTTGTACATCTTATTAGACAAAGCAGGAACAGGGCCGGGAGGCATCGGCGATGCTGTCGGTATTGATCGGTCCTATGGCCGCGCAAGGTGATTGGCGCACTGTTACACCAGAGTTGCTTGCCTATCGAATTCAGTTACCTACCCGGATGTTGAGGTTCTGTCACATGCTCCGAGGCTCAGAGCCTCCAAGCCTCCGACGCAGTTATTACTCTGGCAGGCGTCAGAGCTCGCTGTGAGAGCTCGACGCTGGGCTGTTTTTGTCGTCGCCGGTTGGGTTTGGGTAAATGTGTTGAGCCTGACAAAAATAAAGCAGACGAAGAAGAATCATCACAAGCCTATGATCACAAGCCCCTCCTACAACATAACATCAGTTATAAAATAAATGGGACCCTCATATTTTCACAAAACGCATATCATGGTGATTGAAACGAGGCTTTAAACTATAGCATCAGGAACATAAAGTATTTATAACAATGTTTATTAAGGTAAGAAAATCAAATGTAAAAGTTTGGGGGAAATGAATGGAATCCTATGGAAAACAGAACACGGAACTAGCCATCAATCATAGGAACTTTTAGTTCCGTGTTTTCTTCATGTTAAATCCGGACAACTGGACCCCTGGTCTGTAGAGGACAGAGCTCGGGGCAGTGGTGGCTCAGGTGGTAGAGCTGTGCCTTGGGCATCGGAAGGTCCCGGTTTGATCCCTGTGTTCAGTGTT
The DNA here is from genome assembly GCF_963921795.1 of Nannobrachium achirus. NCBI lineage: Eukaryota > Metazoa > Chordata > Actinopteri > Myctophiformes > Myctophidae > Nannobrachium > Nannobrachium achirus. The sequence continues at coordinate 32,916,871 of NC_137820.1, read as the reverse complement.
GAGGTGAGCAGCCGATCTTCACGTTATCAGCCCATATATTGGGCCCAAATCAGCACAAAACCCCAATCACATACATTTGGGCCAGTTGGGCCCAACTAGTTGGGTCTATTTGGGCAGCCAGTGTCCTTGAGCACATACTGTAAGTATCACCCACATGTTACTGATCATAGAGAATGTAAAAATCTCTAACTGCTCCTTGATGAGCCAATTAAGGGGCGGCAGTGGCTCAGGGGTAGAGAAACCGTCATTAGAACACGGAGGGTTCCTGAAGGGTTCCCAGTTCGATCCCGGGCTCCCCCAGAGTTGGTGTCGAAGAGTCCTTCAGCAAGACTCTGAACCCCCTATGAGTAAATGTAATCCGATTATGTCCTGTTTATTTTCACGATAGTATTTTCTTTCACACAGAACAGAAAAATAACAATCACGGGCATCAGTGCTTTTGTAACGGCCCGTAGAGAAGTCCGCGTTTTAAACATGAACGTGATTTGAAAGTTAGATTAGGAGATAAATGCACTTTTGTGCAGCAGCATAATACTACAGTCAACGAGTGAGCCGGTTTTCGAGGTCACGTGATACCCCGTTGCATTTCAGGAATTGGAGTGTTTCTCTTCACCGCGGTTGCCTTGTACAGTAGCTACAGATTAATTGTTTAGTATGTGGACGGTCACAGCTTGTTCGTATGTATCTCTGTCTGATGCCTGACACTGTGGTTCTATGGGTTTGTCGCTCTGACATCATGCTCTGGCTTCACTGTGATGTCTCTTTTATGCCCATATATGGAGTTCCCTGATGTCATGTATATTAAGCCCGTATCGAACAGGACTTCATACGGGAATGCCCATAATATGGAGGCGACGTCGGCCACATACCACACTAACGGCTGGTTCTACAGACAGGGATCTCCATGTATGGGCATAAAAGGGTATGATGTCAGCATATCTCCTTATACAGTACATGGATCTCCATATGCGTACCAGGGGTCTCCATATATATGGGTAACTGGTCCGATATACATCACTGGCCAGATGGCCAAGAATTGGCACGACTACGCCCGTGAAGTATAGTTTACTGTGCAACGCGTTGTGGGTACCGGGAGACATCAAAGAGTTTGACGCATTGGCTCGTTGTGGACCTCATGAGTTAAAAAGCGCAGAGAAAGGTGCTGATGAATGCACCATTTACCAAGAGGAAGGTTCAAGGATAAACGTGTTCCTTATTCTAACGTCTTGTGTACAGGTACATAAGTGCGAAAAATATGAATTAATAGGAGTGTAAAGATATAGTAATTGCATCAGTGCATCAGTTATTCCAATGATCCAACTCGATATGTACACAACAACTACTACAGTACTTCTTTCAATGCAAAGAACTGATTGTATCGACACAAAATAACTTGTGCCTTGTATTTATCAAGGTTAAAACAAGGAAGAGAAGGTTTAAATTAATTAACACTGTGCTCCATATCGCTACACTTCATCTCATAAATGTGTGGGAACGCTACGTGCATTTCAAGGTGCGAGATTGTTCATACTGTACGTGGTTAAATAAAGTATGTATTTGCAGTGAATCTCTGTGTTTACTACTTATTTATATCCATAATAATGAATTGTTCCCTTAAAAAGATCCTGCACTATCCATATAATATATTTCATACAGATGTCATTTTTGACAAAAAAGAAAAGAAAAAGGTAAATCATTTAATCGTATTGCTCCAGTATGAATTAACAAATGTCGTCCATGTGTTGCGATGGGTACTGTATCCAGTGGTGTAAAGTAACTAAGTACATTAAATTAAGTACTGTACTTAAGTACACTTTTGAAGTATTTGTACTTTACTTAAGTATTTCCAATTTTCAATACTTTTACTTATACTCCACTACATCTCGGATCCAAATATTGTACTTTTACTCCATTACAATTATTTGAAAACTTTAGTTACTATCTTTACAGACATAAATTATAATATTATAAAACATACATAAACCACTTTAGCCCTATTTCATACCTAGGCTGTTTGAAAATAGCCGATCAACAAGCTCACAACGCGTCGCATCGCGACGCGTTGTGAGCTTGTAGATCGTCCATTTTGTACTTTTACTTTTGGTACTTTAACTATATTTTGATGCCAATACTTTCATACTTTTATTCAAGTACATTTTGAATTCTGGACATTTACTTGTAACGGAGTACATCTGATTGATTGATTGATTGATTGATTGATTGATTGATTGATTGATTGATTGATTGAAGACTTTATTTGAAGTTTGCATAGGAAAAGGTACAGTTTCATGACGGTACAGTTCACTGGTACAAGGTCTACTAAAAGGCGATCCTAGAAAAGACTAAGCTTATTTCCACTGGAAACCATTAAAGTATCTCATATAACATTGAATGACAGACGAATAGAACACAGTACTATGCAGTAGATATAGTCAGAAAAAAAATAAGAACTAACTTAACTACATTGCAGTATTGATATTTTTACTTGTGAGTAAAATATTGAGTACTTTTTCCACCACTGATTGTATCGCTGTTAAAAATTGTTACAACCTTATTAATTCAATTCTCTAATGTATTAACATGTTCTAGGGCTATTTTTTTCATTCTCCGGCCAGATGGTTCACACTGTTTCCACAGTGTTCTCATCCATCTGTAAATGTGAACATGATGTAGAGGAGAAGGAAGGAGAAGGGATGAGGACATAACGGCTGGAAGGATGAGAAAGAAAATAAGATTAGAGAGTTTATGAACCTATTCGGATCCTGACAGCTGCAGCGCTCTGAAGATTAATTTGTGTTTGTTATCTGTAATATCTGTAATATGTAAAGTAGATGTTAAATGATATTTGAGATTAAATCATTCAGAGCGCATTCTCTCTAGTTGGTGTCTGTGTGTGCGTGCGTGCTCGTGCCGATGCGTGTGTGTGTGTGTGTGTGTGTGTGTGTGTGTGTGTGTGTGTGTGTGTGTGTGTGTGTGTGTGTGTGTGTGTGTGTGTGTGTGTGTGTGTGTGTGTGTGTGTGTGTGTGTGTGTGTGCGCATGCATGCATGTGTGTGCCTAGTAATGGAATATGAGATGAGTTTCCTGCCATTAACACAATGAAACATCACCATTAACTTTAATGAAACAGCCATGTACATGTATGCGTACATGCACACAGACAATGTATGCCATAGTACAGCCACAGTTCTTCTGATGTCCTATCTATCGTTAAAAGTTACGCACAATCTTGTGTGAGTAACTTTCATGTCGAATAGTCATCAGACATCAATGTCCATGTGTTAGCCCCTTGCAGTTGTCTGAACTTGAACTTTGACTTTATTGCTGGTTCTGCTGGTGCACTAAGTTTTCCTATGTAAAAATCCTTCAATTTAGATGTTTTCAGTAAAGTACAGATGTGAATTATATTTGTAAGCAATACAACGTCAGTTTTGTTTGCATTATGAAAAGCGCCTTGGTAATAAAAAGTTTACTCATGAATGAGAAACAGTGACAGGCCTAACTAAAGGGCTTTGCACACAGGCGCGATTTTCAACCATTGCGTTTTTTCTGTTTGCTGCATGATTAAAACCCTTTTGATTTGGTGTGCAATGCTGTGCGGAATCCACACTGCGGATCCAAAAAGGAGTCATAAAAGGAGTGATGAGTTTTTACCGCATGCGACAAGACGCACAAATCGAACTGGGTTCGATCTGGAGAAAAAAAACGCACTGACGCAGCCACCTGCCGCAAGGCAAATTCGGAGCCGGTGTGCATGAGGTCATAGAGAATCATTGTTTTCTTTTAAAAAATTCAATTGACAGTTTTTTCCGTGTGCAAAGCCCTTACCCATTTAGAACGGGTACACATTATTGTGTATCATTATTTTATGCTTTAACTATTGAAAAATAGCACCGAGTGCCACGCTGAAAAATCGTGAAAATTAGAATTTTTACCCGATTCTGTGTCTTTTGAATCCTTTTTTTTTTTTTTTTTAAACTCATGTTTCTATGTCAGCAATCTGGCTAGCCATCGTCAAAGAAAAGGTCCTTTTCACTTAACTGGAGCTCAGTTAGTCTGTTCTTGAGAGACTGTCAGTGGTTCTAAAACCTTTTCATGTGAAGGACCCCCAAAATGATATTTATTTGGCCACGGACCCCATCTCAAAATATTTAGTTCCAGGGACCAAAGATTTGAGTTACAAACGTTTGCTTTGAAAATACCTATTTTCAAAGATTTGCACACATTTTCACGACTTTTTCAAAAATAGCAGATCTTCAAGCTCGCAGCGCGGCACTCGGTGCCGCGCTGTGAGCTTGTATATCTGCTATTTTTCACTGGTTAAAGCATTCAATAACCCTAACCCTAAATGGGTTAAGTGGGACACATGTTGGTTATAATTACTATTTTCTGAATGTTGTTACGCCGTCTCCATGCAGTGCTCCAAAGTGACCTCTGGTCCTTCTTTGGTGCAGCATGGAGAGGCTGTTGACATGAGCTCCCACTGAGCAAAGAGAGGGTCACAGCCACAAACTATACTTCAAGTGGTTTTAGTGCCCATTTGTCTGTCAAAAGTATGGCATAATAATATAGAATGTGATAAAAATGTTAGACTTTTTTAGACCGGCTTTTTCAGCTGAGATATTTAATGTAGAGCGGAAACCTATAAAAGTCACTAGTATAGAGTGAGGCAGCCGCTCTTTCTCCTCGTCCTCGCCCGGACAGCTACACGGACGCGTCACGCGTGTTGTGTGCATGCGCCGACACATGCTGACTCGAATATTCAGCTCCTTGGATAGGAAACGAACCCCGGCCGTAGTGATCTACAGTATAGCCATGTTGCCCTACCGACTGAGCTAGCTAAACCTGGCTACCAAAGTTAATCCATTGCAAGCATCTGTTTTGCACAAAAAAACATTCCTTGTGCTTAAACGGCTCCCACAAAAGTGTGAAAAGTGATTTTTTTTTAGCCCAAGGAATGTTTTTTGTGCAAAACAGATGCTTGCAATGGATTTAGAATCATGAAAAAACCCTAGTTTGACCCCTCATATGCTACTTAAAGCAGATTCTTTTTTTTTGCATTTTTTTTTCCTGTAATGTAAAGTTAATGGGACACCAACTCTAGCGATTTAGCTGTGTCTCAGAAAGGGTTATCATACCAAAATATAATCTACAGATATAGAGCTTATCAAAAATGCATGATAACCTTTGCCACCTTTCTGATACAGCCATCTCGTATGGCCCATGGACTAACTTCCTGAGCCAGGCTTGCACTTGGCCGCATACCTAAAGGTTGAAGACTTTAGCACTGTGGTGCTGAGAACAGCTGGACAGACACTTCACAGGGGTTATCAAGTGGGTTCCTACTTTCACTAACGTTTCGCTGATTTAAACCCACGACGTTTCCAGTAGGCTCAGCAGTGCATTCTGGCGTCCCAGAAGCAGCCCCCTCTGCACCTGCCCAGCCAGCTTATTTAGGAGACCAACTAAAGGGTCTTTCCTTTTCAGCCAAAGCCACTGGCTACTCCTCTCTAGCGGCATCACACCAAATTCTGGGCCCTGGGTACAAGGATTCACTGCGGGCCCCCCATGAATGTTAACTATTGGAAAATAGCAGATATACAAGCTCACAGCGCGGCACCGAGTGCCACGCTGCAAGCTTGTAGATCTGCTATATTTTTGAAAAATCGTGAAAATGTGTGCCAAGAGACCTATGTTTCCATGTCAGTGATGCTCAAACTTTTTCATGTGAAGGACCCCCCCCCCCCCCCATCTCAAAATATTTAGTTCCAGGGACCCCCCAGAAGCAAAATTTGAGTTACAAATTTTCACTTAGGGGCACCTGGTGGCCTAGTGGACCAGGCGCATACCATATAGGCATTGCCATTTCGGCATCAATGCCTGTCGGCGTCGCCGGTTCGATTCCCGATCCGGGGGACCTTTGCCGCATGTCACTCGCTATCTCTCCCCCATTTCCTGTCAGTCTACTGTCCTATCCAATAAAGGCAAAAAGCCCAAAAACAAATCTTAAAAAAATATATATATGTTCACTTAAAAAATACATATATTCAAAGATTTGCGCACATTTTCACAACTTTTAAAAAATAGCAGATCTACAAGCTCACAGCGCGGCACTCGGTGCCACGCTGTGAGCTTGTATATCTGCTATTTTTCAATAGTTAAAGTTACTAGGGCCCCTCTACCTTGGGCCCTGGTAACTCAGTCCCACTTTCCTACCCCTTGTGACGCCCCTACTCCTCTCTGCCAGTCTGGATAATTCCTTGATGGCCTGGCGTAGGACTTGTCCGCTGATTCCCAGGTCCTTCATGAGCCTCACAGTTGATGTTGCCACAAAGCCCCGACATCCAACTTCTGCTGGGCAGACCTTTGCTCTCCAGCCCCGCTGTTCTGCCTCTGCTGCAAGATCTGAATATCGCAGTTTCTTTCTTTCGAAGGCTTCCTGCACCGCATCCTCCCAAGGGACTGTAAGCTCCACAAATTACACTCTGCGTTGTGAGTTGGACCATAGGACTAGATCAGGCCTCAGGTTGGTGATGACTATCTCTGGTGGTAGGTGATCAGACTTTTTTTCTTTTCTTTTTTTAGGCTGAAGATGCTTTCCAGCATAAAAAGTATGATTTTATTGTATGGTTTACATAGAAGTCAGTCAATTGTCTTTCACATATTCATATACATTTTATTTGTTTATTCCTTAAATATTTTTCATCAGTATTGGGTTTGAGGGGTGGAGGGGGGCCCCCTGGAACCGCCCTTGCTCATGGAAATATGACCAACGGTAATGGGTAATTCACTAAGCTGGTCTTAAATAACAAGTAAATAAAGTGACTAAAGGAGGGGGTATTTTCTTCAAGCAAAAACCGACGTGCAAATTCACAAAGGGGTGTGTTCGGATGTCCTCAAATGTGCGCATCACATTTGTGCCTCACTTTTGCCTGAAGGTCTGAGGCGCGTTCATGTGGGAGATCATTTGCATTTCTCCACGACCCATTTAAGACCATAAAAGGCAACCGGGAAAAGGTGAAAAACTATGCGACTCTCCAAAAGGCAGATCTACAAGTGGATACTGTAACGTGGTGCAATGCACCGCATGACAACTTGTAGATCAGCAGAAGCGAGTCTCTCACGCGATTAAACGTTTATAAAGTAAATAGCCAACTCCTACGTGTAATGATAATAAGATAAGAAGTTTATTTACAAAGTTTAACTTCACGACCAAGGCTGATAAAACTTGGAATGGGAATTGGGTATGGCAAGGTATGGCAGCTGCTATACGTTGGCTACAGGGAAAAAAATAATAATATGTACTTAAAAAATAAATTCATCATGCCTGTTGCTAATGGCAACATGACTGGTGCCATACCTTATCTTTGGCTGAACTGACGCCATTGGAATGGACATTATATAAGCCCTTTCTACAGAACAATTGCTCACTTGCCTTAGCCAAGGTAAAAAAGACGATGCTGCTGGAATAGCCGATAGTTTTGATCAGAGCTTTATTGATTACTGAGGGGATTCTGTCCTTTGGACGAACCCTCCACTCTGCGTCAGAATTGTAAATGGAGTAAAGAACACAGCTTTCACCCATACTGTATCCTCAGACTGCTTCTAGCCTCGTAAACCACCGTGTGATGTGGTCAAATCAATATTATAAATGAACAGCGTGATAGTTGGCATGAAAGCACAATTTATTGCGAAAATCTATTCAGACTACTAACGTGGGAAGTTGCGTAAATTCCTTTACCTTCAAAATGTGGGTGTAAACAGCTTAATCAATCGAGAGAGAGAGAGAAAGAGAGAGAGAGAGATAGCTGAGAGAGAGAAAGAGAGAGAGATAGCTGAGAGAGAGAAAGAGTCAGAGTGGAGGCAAGTCCGAGTCAAGACCGAGACCAACGGGGGTCGAGACCAAGTCAAGACCGAGACCAGATAAAAAAATATAAAAAAATATACATGGGTTTTCTTACTAAACCATTTACACACATCATCTAGTAATTCATCAATGAAAAGCACCAGATAGCTCTCTTATAATGTTAATGTGAATGGGTAATATGGATATACAATTATTTCATTGTCTTGACTCTTGACTCGAGTGGACTCGGTGGGGGAGTCCGAGACCGAGTCGAGACCGAGTACTACAACACTACCACCAGGCATTCCCTTTAAGCCCCTTTCCAACTAGACAACAAAGCTTTTGTCTTTAGTGGGTTACAATTGGCATTCATTCCCAGGACAAATGACTCTGCAGTAGTCACTGAAGCATTTCGAACTCCAATCACCGGTAATGGTGGAAACAGAACACCTAACCCAGGTAGACAGATAGACACAAATACTCGCCCTTCCTCCCAGTGCGATGCTATGAGAGAGTTTCTCCTGAAATAAGGCGACCATAGACTCTGCAGTGGCTCTGCAGTATTTCACTCACATTTTGCACTGAAAAAATTGATCATGTTCTACTTCTAACCAGAAAATAATTTACGAGCACAGTGTGAAGTGTTCCATTCCACAGTGTGATGTGTTGCGTTCAAAGTTAAAGAAAATGTGTTTGAAGTCATTCAAACTGTTTTGTCATCACAATGCTTTATTATAACCCCCCCCCCTCCCCCCAGCTCCATGCCTTTTAATAATAAGCAAGGAATCCCAAAACAATTATATTTTCATTGGATAGTTGTACTGTAATTGCGTATTGTCTCTGGAAAGCAAATGCCAAAGAAAGAGGCTGTGTGTGTGTGTGTGTGTGTGTGTGTGTGTGTGTGTGTGTGTGCGTGCGTGTGTGCGTGCGTGCGTGCGTGCGTGCGTGCGTGCGTGCGTGCGTGCGTGCGTGCGTGCGTGCGAGAGGGGGAGAGAGAGAGAGAGAGAGTTCACAAACATATTTATTTCTATATGGAACACTCTCATTTCTGGTGAAAGAACAGCATCAATGATAAGATCACAGACATTGTTTTATTTGTAAAGGTGTATGTAGGCTAGCTCCTGTAGTGGGTTTTATTATGCCCACATGATTTGTCACATTCATGACATCAAATGTGACGCACTAGAGAAACAAAACAAAGCAAAACAGACCAAAACAAAACAGGAAGGCATGGCATACTCGTGCATGGGAAAGAAGCCATTAGCCTATTTTTAGGGGGTTTTCCCATGTGTAAAAAAGACCTGCATGTGTGCAAATTCGGGAGAGAAAATTGGAGACGGAGAGGAAAGAGGTGAGAGGTGAGTTGAGGACATCTGGTCATTTCCAGACTCTTTATCTCGCTGATGGTCCTCAGTGGCACGGACTTTATTAAAATCTGAACCCTGGTTGTAAAACGTCCCCGTAATGACTTGCCTGAGGGCGGCAGTCTGGTCCCCTTTGGTCTGATGGAACTCTGTCCCGGGACCTGGGACATGGCTCCCAGCTCCTCCATCTCCTCCCTCTCTCATGCACCGCAGAGCCACAATATTTTAAGAATTCAATTACTGGAATTATCTGAAGTGTGTCATACTCCGTCACACCTCGGTTCACTTTGCCAGAGACGTCTGAGAGACGTCAACTTAAACACATCTGTCAAATCAGATCCCGTAAGGAAAAGGATTTTTTTCCCCAACTTTTTTTAGGGGGGGAAGTAGGGCATATACCGAAAAATTTAAGCACATAACTGAATATGGGTTATGATCAGAAATGCATGATGGAAGGCGCTCGGGTGGCGCAGTGGTAAAGTCCCTGCCCACCACCACGGAAGGTTGTGGGTTTGAATCCCCTGGGGTGCAACCGGCTATGTTGGGCTATGTTTGGGGGAGGGAAGCCGGACGGGAAGGGTGTCAGGGTGATACTGGTCGTTGCATGTATTCAAGGGGCTTTTAAGCCGTGACATCATTTTGTAGGCAGAGGAGAACTCTGCCCCCAGAGCATTTTCTGTCCCTCGCTATTTCAACAGATCCGAGACAAAAATAACGACTAAAGTATAATTCTAACACTTTCCTTTCAACAACAAAGAGAAGAAAAATGTGTAAATAGTAAAAATAGTAAAAAGATTCACGGAAACTGGGGGCAGAAATTCTCCTCTGCCTACAAAATGATGTCATACTTAACAGCCCCTATGGGGTGGCACCTGTCAGCAGGGAGTGTTGGGTGGGAGGAGTAGGACAAAGGCTCTACATCCTCCTGGTGGGGGCTCCTCACTGGCAGGTGAATCAGTAGACTACAACACAGAAATGTGTCTGGGGAGGAATCAATTGGTATAATGACTAAATTTGGGCGACAAAGGGCCAAAAAGGATAATTGGCTAAAAACCCTCTGGGACTCAAATTAGAGAAAAAAAAAGCTCACAACTTGTGAGCTTGTAGATTTAAAAAAAAGGAAGGCATACGAATCAAGGCCCAGTTGACATTGATTTTGAAGATGGCAAGAGTAGAATATCTCTCTGACAATGAGAGAGGCTAGTTTTGGGGCCAAACAAAGACTGCTCAACTGGCTAGTGTTTCCACAGGAACAGTGACTTTAAAGTGACATCTGCACTTCGATCTTGTGGTCGAAAGCTCACACATTCGGTGACCGTGACGCTCACGCATTAGTGTGATATATAAGGAAAAACAGAAGAGCAACTCTTCATCTGGGTGACTGAGAATGTCAATGCAGGACTCGACTGTGTCAGCAAGAACAGACACTGCAACTACAGAGAGAGGGATGTTATGCTGTAGTAGGGTTACAGTGCATAAACCCCTTACTACCAACACAAACAGGGGCGTCACAAGGGGGGGGGGGGGGGAGTGGGACTTAGTTACTACGGCCCAAGGTGGAGGGGCCTTATTGAAAAATAGCAGATATACAAGCTCACAGCTTTTTGAAAAGTCACGAAAATGTGTGCAAATCTTTGAATACATGTATTTTTTAAGTGGACATTTGTAAATCAAATTTTCGCTTCTGGGGGGTCCCTGGAACTAAATATTTTGAGATGGGCATGGCCAAATACATATCAATTTGAGGGTCCTTCACATGAAACATGGATTTGAAATATTCAAAGACTTGCAACATTTAAAAACAAAAATAGCAGCTCGCAAGCTCTACAAGCTCGCAGCGCGGCACTGGCACTCGGTGCCGCGCTGTGAGCTTGTGTATCTGCTATTTTTCAATAGTTAAAGCACAAAATATGAAGAACAATCATGGGGGGCCCGCAGTGAATCCTTGTACCCAGGGCCCAGAATTTGGTGCGACACCCCTGAACACAAATGCACATTTAAGAGCTCAACGTTGCAAAAACCACAGGCACCGGTCTACAGAGACGTGGAACAAAGTGATATGGGCCCGATGAGCCATCCATCAGCACATTCTCCACAATTGCATGAGTGCCAGTGTGGCATACATCAAGTGAACAGTACAGGCCTGAAAGCTTGACCCCTGCAGTGATGAGTGGCCCCCGCATGTGGGCATGCAGGCATTTTCCTGGCAAGGCTAGGGTCCACTTGTCCCCTTATTGGAGGAATAACTGCAGTTATTTTGAGTGATCGCCTTTATCCTGCTACATACAGCATGATGAAACACTTACTGTCTCTCATTACTGAGACACAGGTCACCAGGGGTCACTTTGATGACTATGAAAATGGGATGACTCATAATTATGCCTTCACAGTGACCGGCTCCCAAACCAATTGAACGCCCATAGAGTATATCAGTGGTTTTCAACCAGTGGTCTGGGGAACACCAGTGGTCCATGAGGGGGTTCCAGGTGGTCCCCAGAGTTGGTAACCAAATGGACCCTTATAGAGCTTTAACTCTTGAAAGTGTAAAATTAAACCGGCTAAATGGACCCTTGCGGGTCCATTTAGCTCTCAATAGTTAGATTATTGTTACACACTTGCATTACTTAATTTACAAGAAGTCTACACAATTAGAGAATGTAGAAGAATTGTTATTTTGGTCAATGTTTGCCTTTTATCAGTCCTATGGTACCAACATCAATACAGCATGGAATTGTGGACAAGTTTTGGGGTCTGAGATGGCTGAATCTCATAAAATTTTCACACACATTTTCTTGAATTTGCCCTATTTGCCATACTGCACATTACACAAACAACATTTTACGTGTTCAACTATTTTCACATTGTGCAATGAATTCCAAGAGATGTGTGTGTGCGTGTGCGCGTGCATGTGCGTGTGTGTGTTCGTGCGTGTGTGTTTGCACAAACTAGGATGACTCATACAGCCACAACTACAGTATAAACCAAGCCAAAACAATCCCCTTCAAATGGCTCTAATCCCAGTTATCTTGAAGTCCACCCCATTGATTCAGCACAGGAAATAGCCGGGCAGTCTCTCGTTTAATCTTAATTAACTCTCTGTTGATTCTGTGAAAGCAGTAACTTGATATCAACTGCGGACACAATAATGCATTATCTCTGGCATTATGTTTCCGTACAATGGGCAATCAGCGGGACACAGGCCTAACAAGCTGAAAACATTAATTACAGAGTATTTGACATCTATGACAGTTGTTTGTTAGGGTTCATTGTGTGTGCATTCATCGTCTCAGCCTCACAGAGTGCTGCTGATAGAGTATAGTTCTCTACTACTACTTTCTACTCTTGCAGTTTCCTCCTGTGGTTTGAAATGGGGACCGCATAGAAAAGCCTGAAGCACTTCGCGTTCTGGTCGTGAACTCACATTGTAGCTACACAATGCAAGTACAGTATGTGTGCACGTGTAAACTCTCACGCAAACACACACACACACACATGTACACACGCACGCACGCACGCACGCACGCACGCACGCACGCACGCACGCACGCACGCACACACACACACACACACACATGCACACGTAGCCATGGTCCATTTACTGTAGCTGCAAGGAGAGGTCTTTACTGGTGTGCGTGCGCACGCGCACACACACACACACACGCACACACACGCACGCACGCACGCACGCACGCACGCACGCACGCACGCACGCACGCACACACACACATGCACACGTAGCCATGGTCCATTTACTGTAGCTGCATGGAGAGGTCTTTACTGGTGGGATTGCTGTGGGACTACTGGAGAACCTGTGGCTGAAGCCTGCCTCTCCTCCCATTAACCTGTTTCAATCCAGTGTGTCCTTGTTGCGTCCCTATTATTTTGGGCATGATGTTATAATAGGTGAGCATTTCCAAAAGTTTCCAAAAACGTCCAAAACATTTTTGTCTTTATCTTTTCTTTTTTTTCCCTTTTTTTGTGGTGTGACGTGTTGTGGACCGCTTGCCGAGATCGTCTATTTTAGCTATTTTCAAAAGGTTTTCAAATTTTGAAACAATTTTGAAAACAGTTTGAAGTTACAATGGGTTTGTATAGGAAGGGGGTGTGTCTGATAACATGAATATCAAATATCAACTAGATACTGTTCCTACAAAACAGTGTGGGCTCGCTCGTAACTATATTCTGCAGCGTGCGAACTGTCACGTGAAGCTCGACCAATATTCCAGCTAACACCACTCCCAGATTTTCCACACCTCAATTGCACCTCATTGGCTAAGGGCCCTGCCTTTGTACTGTCTGCGACGGAACTCGAACTCTATAAATAATGAAGATAACATAGGGTTCTCGCCTTTCAGGCGAGCCCACAATAATACTGAACTGAGCAACTGTATGGGGTACTCGTAAGATGATAAAGTAGATGATAAAATGACCCAATTTCTTTTTTTTAAGTGAAATATCCCTTTAATGCACTGCTCTCTCCCATGCACTATACAGTACAGGCACACATCACTTGTATAAAACCACACAACCTACAATCAACTTATTGTCTATTCTCTGTGTTTGCCAGTCTATAAATCCTTCCCCAGACTCTGTGCACCTGGAGCTAAACTCTGTCTGTCTCCCCTCTCCCGACAACCAAGCATTCACACCCTGATGGGCTGTAAACTTCATCGGATTCGGTGCATTTATTATTCATGTTGATTATGGAACACCGTGGAATTCACAAGCCCTTTGTTTAATTCCCAAGTGCGTTGTGTTGTTGTACGGTTGTTGAATAATTTAATAGCCGAGCTTCGCTGTGGTTTGGGCGACAACGGGAAAAAGGGAAGTGAATGGCCTGTGATCGCAGCGGGGAGTGAGACACTGTCCGAATCACGAGTGTTAATTTAACCCTGAAAGTTAAATCAGGGTTGAATTGGCACCGGTGCTTTCACAGTGGAGGATCGAACTGTATAGCAGTGGGAGCTGGACTGAGTCCCAGGAATTCACAATGTCACCGTCTGACAGTAGGACAAAACATATGGCAGTGTTCAATTATTCATTTAGGGCCCAAGTTCAACACAATACACAACTCTCTCTCAGTGGCGTCAGTTCAGAAAAGGCTAAGGTATGGCAACATGACTGGTGACACCAGTAGCAACAGGCAGGATAGCAACAGGCAGGATACATTTATTTTAAGAAGTACATTTTATTTTTCCCCCCCGTTTCTACGGTTTCTTGGGCGGGATATGGCAGCCTGGAACGGTTGTTCAAGTGCAGCTAAACTTGGCATGTTAGTAAACGTGCCACAATTAACAATAATGCATTGCACCTGTGCAGCTGACCTGTGGAACCTGGGAATATAGGTTCAAGGTTCAAGGTTGTACTTTATTGTTACGTCTTTTGTACAGGTACATAAGAGTAAAATTTGTTTTTTGTTTGGCATCCTTCAGTCAATGCAGTCGTATATCAAAAAATCACACCCGTGTGAACTGAGCGGTGGTCGTGGGGGGGGGGGGGGGGGGGGGGGGGGGGTGCCTGTGTGTGTGGGGTGGGTGTGTGTGTGTGTGTGTGTGTGTGTGTGTATTGCAGTTGATGCTCAGGGCAGGCTAGACTCAACAGCACCTCTCTGGTCACCCAGGGTACTCAGGCTGCACCAGAGGCTACATACAGACAGACCCACACACCAGAGGCTACATACAGACAGACACCCACACCCACACACACGGCCACGCTATGGAGACGGTGTGACCACCGCTCAAAAACAATATAATAACAGCAAACCACATCTAAAAATAATAATAATAATAATCTAAAAAGGAGTGCAAAAGGCAAAAAGAGCAACAGTAAAAGAAAAGAGCATCCTCAGATGTACATGTGCAAAAAGTTTGGCATATTCTATACGCCAACAGCATATTTTTCCAGTAGTTGCTACTGTACTGTACTTAACTTTTGTAAACATCTTCACAGAGTGTTCTATGTGCAACAGATTAATATATTCAACTTCACAGTATGCATTTATGTACATCTTGTCAAGATGGGGAGGATAAAAAGTGTGGATAATATATTTATAATACCTTGTTAAAGTGACCATTTTGTTACATTTTGCATTTGTAGTTATGTTACTGTAATTTAACAACATAATAACCAGCACAGATAGACAAAGAGAATTTATATTTATATTTAAAAGTAACTTTTATTTTCCCCCCTGGACCCAGGGTATGGCAGCTGCATACCCCTGCCATACCCAATTGACGCCCCTGCTCTCTCCATCTCTCTCTCTCTCTCTCTCTCTCTCTCTCTCTCTCTCTCTCTCTCTCTCTCTCTCTCTCTCTCAAAACGCACAACAGGAGCTGCTATATTCCCCATTCATCTTATCAATGGTGAAGTTTTGTTTTCCGCCCAGAAATGAGTGTGTTCCATAGACTATAAAAAAGGAAATAAGTGCAGTGCTCATGAAATGCCTCCCCCCCCCTCTCTCTCTCACACACCCCCCTCCCCCCAGAAAAACTCTCACAACAGGAGCTATATATTCACCATTCATCTTATCAATCGTGACACGTTTTGTTTCTGCCAGAAACGAGTCTGTTCCATAGACTGTAAAAATCACACCCGTGTGAAGTGGAGCTGTGTGTGTGTGTGTGTGTGTGTGTGTGTGTGTGTGTGTGTGTGTGTGTGTGTGTGTGTGTGTGTGTGTGTGTGTGTGTGTTTGTGTGTGTGTGTGTGTGTGGATCATGTGTACCGATTTTTGTGACATTTGAAGAAAATATGTAGGAAAAGGAGCAAAAAGTGTGTTTTGGAGAAAATTCAAGATGGCGGAAAATCTATCATGGCGCAAATGGGCGTGGCCTATATGGGGAGATGCGTCATGACCCAAGGAATCCAGGGAAAAAATATTTTTAATTTTCCGACCTACGGTTCAAGAGTTACAGGCCAAAACATAAAGTGGGGTGTTATGGCGCCACCATGCGGCCAAATGACACAATTATTTTTTATTTAATCCTTGAAATCATTATGAACCTCCTCTCCAAGTCTTGAAACTCTAGCCCCTATGGTTTGCGAGAGACAAATAATTGAATGTGAGTTTTTGCGATTCCCATTATAAGTCAATGGGGAAAATTAATTCACTAATAAATTAATATCAATTAAACTATTGAACCTTTCTCTTAGCAAGTTACTAGCCCACGATTCCCGAGTAAGCCGGTCGATTTGACATATGGCGCGAGTGTGTGGTGGCAAAACTGTGGGACTAGTAGCGTGCCGAAGTTTAGGAAGTTCAGGCTACATACAGACACACACACACACACACACACACACACACAGACCCACACGGCCACGTATAGGGAGCCTGTGCTTCACACAGCTCCAAAAAGAAATAAGAAGTGTATTCATACCCCTCCCCCCCCCCCCCTCTCCTCTCTCTCTCTCTCTCTCTCTCTCTCTCTCTCTCTCTTCTTCTCTCTCTCTCTCTCTCTCTCTCCCCCTCCCCTCTCACTCAATTCAATTGGCTTTATTGGCATCAAATTTTACAAATGTTGCCAAAGAACAAATACAATTATGACAAAAAACAAACAACATAACAATATAAATCAATGAAATTACAGTGGGAGATGGTGCGGTAAAGTAAAATGTTGTATACCAGTACATGTGTCCTACTGGTTGTCCCTTTTCTTGTGACAGGAATATACATATTTTGCAGCTAAAACTGCACATTCTTTCTGTTCTCCCAAAAGGATTGGCAATTTCTCTTTTTCTGTCATATTTCTGAATTCTGGGCAAATTATTTACATTTTTGGGAAGAATTCCTCCCTAATGTTTGTGTATTACATCGTGTTAGGAAGTGTAATTCTGTCTCTACAGCTCCCTCATCACAATGACAGCACAGTCTCTCCTCTCTGGGCAGCCAGGTCTGTCTGTGTCTGCCCTTCTCTATTGCCAAGCCATGATCACTCAGTCTGTACATCACATGGTCAATGTCTTTCTCAGGTTTTTGTCAGTTACTGTCCTTAGGTAATCTGCCACAGTGTACTGTCTGTTTAGGGCCAAACATGTTTCTAGTTTGTGTTGTGATTGTGTAAGTTCATTCCAATAATTTATGTATTTATCTTTTTCTTTCATTATAATTTGGTTAGGTCTAATCTTCTGAGGCTGGCTGGGGTTTGTGATGTCAGAAGGTGAGAGGTCAAGCTAGTTTCATGACCATTTGACTGAGGGGGCTTCTTTGCATGTTCAACTCTTGAAGTTGGTAGGCAAGGGCTTTATAATGGTAACAGGCAGGGTCACTCTTCTCTCTCCCGCCCTCTCAATTTCAATTCAATTCTATTTCTATCAATTTCTCAATCTCTCTCCCTCCCCCCCCCCTCCCTCTCTCTCTCTCTCTCTCTCTCTCTCTCTCTCTCTCCCTCTACCCCCTCTCTCTCCCTCTCCGTCTCTCTCCCTCTCCCCCTCTCTCTCTCTCCCTCTCTCTGTGCCTCAGCGCAGCAGCAGGCGTGTTCCGTTGCATTCTCCACAGATCTCCGTCAGCTGAAAAAGGTCCAGAGTGCTGAGAGTGGTATAGGTAGTGGTCATTCAGGGACAGCCGTGTGAGATGAATTCTAAATCCCCTCGCGCTGCCTCCGGCATCTCAAAGCAGCAGCAGGAGCGTGTGAGTGCTGAGCTTGTCGGTCTTTTCTAAAGAGAAAGGAACCACAGAGAAGCTGGGCTCCTTTTCATAATGGCTCCTGATAGAGAGGTGAAAACACACGAGAGGCAAAAAACGTGAGCGGAAGGATTGATCGATTTTTGCTCAATCCTCATGCAAGCCTTGTGCGATAAAACGTGTGATTATACAATTAGGGTGCATTTGTGCGTGCGCGTGCGTGCGTGCACACGTAGGCCAACTGTAGGCTACATCCCACGTATATCGTCACTGTCGGGCAGAAACCTTGTATCTCCAAGTTTCAAATTTGTATGTTTTTTCGCAAAGTAAAATCCTGCTTTATCATAACAGATATAACTAGCACAAAGCTAGTGAAAACAACAGATCTACAAGCACACCCCGAGGCATTGAGTGCTTGTAGATCAGCTATTTTCTTTTAAAGATTAGTTTTTTGGGCTTTTATTTGATAGGACAGTATACTGACAGGAAATGGGGGGAGAGATGGGAGGGACATGCGGCAAAGGTCGTCCGGATCGGGAATCGAACTGGTGACACCGTCAGGCATCAATGCCTATGTGGCAATGCCTATGTGGTATGTCGCCTGGACCAGTAGGCCAGTGGGCGCCCCTAGATCAGCTATCTTCACTGTTTTAAATCATTATTAAAGTGATAAATACAAAACGAACGGTTTGGACAAACAAGGTTTCGAAACAACGATAGAATGCGCTTGTGCACGGACACATGGGATGGCATTGTGCTGTGTGTGAGTTTTAAAGGGGAGTTTCGGTCAAAAACGACTTTCCTATCTTTGAAATGATGATCCAGGAAGGCTCTGGGCTGATCCGTGTGTTGTTTTACCCAAAGCAGCATTTTGTTCATTTATCGATTTTCTCCCCTGCACCCCACGGCTCCAAAACGGCACCTTTAGGGTCGTACCGTAATCCGGTCATTATTCTCGCTCAAGATTCACTTTTCTCGCTCGGTCTCAGTCCCTCATACTGTAGTTAGCATATCCGAGCTACATCAGCTCCTGGTCGCCGCCATGTTTGTTTACTTCAAGCTCAACTCTCAACTCGCAGCCCAGGAGAGAAACACTGGGAAATCCCTAACCCGTTGGGAAACGCGCGTTCACGAGCTGCTGCTGCTGCTGCTGCTCTCACAGCTCCACCTCCCTCCCCCACAGCCTGTTACCGGTTGAGGCAGACAAGAGGCTACACCATACATCACTCTGCAGACTTTGTCGACATAGTTACATCTTTTTTCTTTGGCTAAGAGCATTTTTGTGTTTTATTGTTCGTCGCGCGTCGGGGAGTCACGCGATACAGAACGGGATTTCCCAGTGTTTCTCTAGTTGGCCTGAGTTCAGAGTTGAGCTTTTTGTAAACAAACATGGCGGCGACCAGGAGCTGGTGTAGCTCGGATATGCTAACAACAGTATGAGGGACTGATACCGAGCGAGAAAAGTGAATTTTGAGCGAGAATAATAACCGGATTACGGAACGACCCAAAAGGTGCCGTTTTGGAGCCGTGGGGTGCAGGGGAGAAAATCGAAAATGGAACAAAATGCTGCTATGGGTCAAACAACACCTGGATCAACCCAGAAGCTTCCCGAATCATCATTTGAAAGGTAGGAAAGTCGTTTTTGACCGAAATACCCCTTTAAAGCAACGTGAGCAGTAACAAAGGGTATCCAAATGAACTATATGTGAGAAACTCTCCGCCAACAGTGGATGTGGGTGGCAGTGCGGCGAGGGGAATTTCATTCAGGCACATATTGTACATTTCTGCTGTGTTGCGTCCTTGGGGCGCGCTCAGCCTTTGTGTTCCTTGTTGGTTCAGCATTCTGCTTCGATCTCGCTCCGGGTGAAACCTGCCTTCCAAAATGGACAGGTTGGCGCTGCACTTTTCACGTACAATAACTGTATTGTTATTAGGTGAGACAATATGGGCTGTATTTTGATTGTCTTAAAGGGGCACTCCACCACTTTTCAACCTATGTTCATATAATTGGTCCTCACTCAAAAATAGTAAATAAATATTATTTTTTTCTTGTTTCTTTTTTTTTCTCAGAGGAGGGTTGTGGGCAGGTCAGAAACCCATCGTCTTGTGACATCATCGATTGCCAATCCAGCTTATAGAAACTGCAGGCTTTCTATTCCTGAAAAGTTGCAGTTTTTTCAAAAATATTGTTTTTTTTTGGGAAAATGATGATGTCACAAGACGATGGATTCTGAACTTCCCACAGCTCTCCTAGGAGACTTGGACTGAGTAGAAAAAAATTGTGATATTTTATCATGAACATTAGTGAGGACCTATTATATGAAGACAGGTTGAAAAGTGGTGAACTACTCCTTTAAGTACCAGCTCTTATGCCTTAACTTAAAGGCCTGTCCATACTGTCTCCGACCACCACCACACTTTTCGAGTTCTGACTTTACGACGTGCAGCTTTTACTAACTCAAATTCAAGGTAATGCTTTTCAGAAGATGCGAGTGATGTCAATTTGTAGTTGAACTGGGCCTTTCCGACAAAAGTGGTCGGAGACAGTATGGACAGGCCTTTAAGTTAAGGCACAAGAGCTGGTACTTAAGTCAATCAAAATAGAGCATGTTTAGTAAATAGTACTTTTTTAAACATTTTTAAAATAGTTCAAATTTGCCGATCTACAAGCTTGCAAAGTGTCAATGTAGATCGGCTAGTTGAACTAAATTAATATTTAAATTTTTATTTTTGAAATAGTAAAAGTGACAAAAGAGAAGGCAAGATAGGGCCTTATTATCTGTTCTTCCTTAAACTTTTGAGCTAAAATGCAAGTTCATTATAATTAACATCCCAACACACCGATACACTTACGGTAGTATCTCACCAAACGATACACTCACGGTAGTATCTCACCAAAGAACTTTTTCTAAAAAACAACATTAAAACCAAGAGACCAGAGAGTGAAAAAGAACCTCCTTCACAACACTGCAATATATTGCCAATTGCTGCCAATAGCCCTTTAGTGGAAATCACAATCATCACCAATATACAGTATAACCTATAATGTACAGCAAACATGTTAACCCATCCATCTGGTCTTGAATTGTTCATCTCTTCTTCGATAATGCTGTTGCAAAGTCTTTTCGCAAATATCTGCAAATGTCAGTGTTCTCACTTACGAGCAGAGTTGAGTGCTGTGTCCTGTGCAGGGACATGCTGGGCCCCTGATTCAGCCCGGGAAAAAGGAGTTGGAGAGGCCCATATTGCACAGTGGCCTCCCTTGGTGCTGATATGGAGGAATGGCTCATATTGCACCTTGGCCTCCTTTCATGGTGTTAGCCGCTGCTGTCCATTGTCCTCAGAAGTCTTCACTGAAGTCTGTCTTATCCCCCCTTTTTTCTTTCTTTTTTGTCCTTTAACCCTATCATATCATCACCCCGTCGGTGAGGTTCAAGCGTGGCATCATGACAGGACCTGGTGTAGACTGTAGAGCCTGCGAGGTACATGCTTGTAGATCAGCTGATGTTCTCCATTGGTGTGGTGGTCCGCTGTGTCCCCATCTCCGTAGGAAGACTGGCCTGGTTCCCGGATCTGCTCCAGTGGCCACCCAGGTGACATGGTGGCCTCCTCTGTGTAGGAAGATGACTTGGCATCTGGATCTGGTCAGCGCTCAAGAACCACCGTCCCAATGCAACAAGGGAAAAAAGGAAGAAAAGATACACAGACTTCGCACTCTCTGGTTCTGTCGCCTGCAGCGGAACAGGTCCATCCGTGTGGAGTGGAACACGTCTGCTCCAATGACGACCGGGATTTCGGTGTTCGTTCCCGGGTTTCGGCACCATTATGTAGTGTATTGGAAACACTACATCGGAGAGTTTTGACACAAATATTAGACTGAATTATTAAGTACGAAGTTGCTGTGCATATAGTTCTTAGCCTTGTGCTGGAGAGAGGAGACGAGAGGCAACAGGCAGGTAATCAGGTTCTTCCATCAGTTTTATTAGGCTCAGAGACAGACAGCAGCGGAGACTGAGCTCCCATCGGTCAGCTCGGCGGTGTGACACACACACCCAAACATACATGTTCAGTGTTACTTATGAGCCATTCTGTCAATTATTACATTGAAAAGTGCCACGAATAGGCTCAAAGTGTAAGAATGACCATAGCTGTTTGTCCAGCAAACTTACCGGTACATAAAATGTGCCTGTTCATTATTACCTAACCTTCTCTGGAGTATTTCCAATTTCCAATACTTTACTTCTACTCCACTACATCACGGTTCCAATTGTACTTTTACTCCACCACATATGAACACCTTAGTTACTATAGTTACTTTGCAGATTTTGATCATTATTACAAAACCCTGTATACATTTCGTCCATTTGAAAATGGGCGATCTACAAGCTCACAATGCATCGCGTTGCGACGCATTGTGAGCTTGTAGATCTGCTATATTTCAAGATTTTTATATATTTGAAAACTTTGAACGGGACATTCAGCACAATGACTACTTTCTACTTTTGTACTTTAAGTACATTTTGATACCAATACTTTTGTTCTTTTACTCAAGTAGATTTTGAATACTGGACTTTTACTTGTAACAAGGTATTTCTGCATTGCAGTATACTTTAAAACATCTGAGTCCTTTTTTTCCACGGAGGGTCTCGTAGGTGGTGCAGCACATGTGTCTGACCGCAGGGGAGACAGTGATAGTGAGCTTGGGCCAGTTAAAACACTGCATAGGCTTATTCAGCATGCATTGCATAGCATGTCTCGTATTGAATTTGAGCTTCCGGCTCGGTATGTTTTGTATTGATTGTAGGCATTGTTGTGGCCATCATTACGGTGACATTCTCTGCAGAGCTTTCCTTTTCCCTGTCTGAGTCTGTATAATCCCCCCCATCTCTCTCTCTCTCTCTCTCTCTCTCTCTCTCTCTCTCTCTCTCTCTCTCTGTCTTTATCTCTCTCCCCCCCCCCCCCCCCCTCAGTTCTGGGACCACCTCAATACCACTCTAGAGCGTCATTGCTCAGGAAGTTCAGGGGCACGGTGGTGCACTCAGTAGAGCTGTCGCCTCACAGCTAGAAGGTCCTATAGGTTCGATTCCCGCCGGGGACACTGTGGCCGCTGGGGGCTTGTTCTCCCCTCCGCGTCATCAGTGGGGTTGGCTAAAGGGCCTTTCTGTTTGGAGTTTGCATGTTCTCCCCCTGTCTCCTAGGGTAGGTGCCCTCCCAAAAAACATGCAGTAATCTTGGTCTCTATACTGCCTCCCCCTGGCCAGCCGGGGCGCCTGATGGAGGGGAAAGGAACTGGTTGGAATAAAGTGTTCCTTCCACGCGATACGTCCAACCGGGGAAGCTCCCCCCTGTCAGATGAAAAGAAGCAACTTGGACTCCTCATGCATAGAAGGAAGCATGAGGTCAGTCCGTTGTCTCTCCAGGTTGGCAGAGGGAGTGTAGCGCCCAGGATTACATTAGATAATTGGCACCTGGTGAAAAATGGGTTACAAAATCGTGGGATAAAAATGCTACAAAAAAAGGAAGCTCACTTATTCCTGGTAGTGATGTGTCAGCCCTCCTCTCCTCGCCGCTCCATCCTTGTCTCCTCCATCCTCTCTCTCCTCTCTGTGTACGTCGTCTCTCCACTGATTGTGTCATTAGTCTCCATGGTAACGGAAGAGTACAGTATGTCATTGTCAGTTGGTCGCTAATGTCCGTGTGATAAGCCTCACCAGCAGCCACATGCCGAGTCAAAAGGCCATCGTGGTCATTCTTGTCTTCTCTGCAGTGGTGGAAAAAGTACTCCAACTTTTTACTTGAGTAAAGGTATCAATACTGCAATGTAGAAATACTCTGAAGTAAAAGTCCAGAATTCAAAATGTACTTGAGTAAAAGTATGAAAGTATAGGTATCAAAGTGTACTTAAAGTGCCAAAAGTTAACCTGACTTTCGCCAGATAGTTGCAGCAGTGCGTAACGCTCTGCCTTACATCTGGGCTCTCTCGGGCAGACTCGATGTAAGGGGCGGGCAATTTTTTGAATTTCTGTAGCAGGTGATTGGATGTGGCCGTTTCTATCACAGTCTGGGAGTGCCAACTCCAACCACTCATATTGGCCTGTCTGCATGACGTTGCACCCAGAATCCGCCTCCTGGGTTTCCACGTGGTCTGCAATCAGACTCTATTGGCTCAGAGCCGCTCAGAGCCCGCCCATAGCTGCCGCTGATTGGTCCGGCCCGGGACTTTACGAGTGTTATCAACTCTGGCCGAGCAAGCCCAGATGGTAAAAGCAGAGCGTTATATACGCAATGCTGCCACCATCTGGTGAAAGTCAGGTTAGCCAAAAGTACAAAATGTTTGAAAATAGCAGATCTACAAGCTCACAACGCGTCGCGATGCAACGCGTTGTGAGCTTGTAGATCGGTTATTTTCAAATAGCCACGGTACAAAAGAGGGCTAACGTGCTTTATTTATGTTTTATATTGTAATGTATAGCTGCAAAGTAACTAGTAACTAGAGTTTTCAAATGTAGTGGAGTAAAAGTACAATATTTGGATCCGAGATGTAGTGGAGTAGAAGTAAAAGTACTGAAAACTGGAAATACTCAAGTAAAGTACAAATACCTCAAAACTGTACTTAAGTACAGTACTTAAGTAAATGTACTTAGTTACTTTACACCACTGCTTCTCTGTTTCATAATCTCCATAATCTCTCGGCCTGGCATGAAATATTAATAATAAAAAAATATCTTCTACTGAATAAAAGTGACGATAGACGGACAGTGGACACTGTTTACACAGGTGGTTTGAGACTATCTCTCTTTGGTAATCTAATGGTTGTTGTCACAAGCACACAGAGAGCTCTTCTTTCCTGGGGTGAGTTACTTTTATCATTCCAAAAGCCCAGGTTTTTAAACATCCTACTCCTGAATCCAGGTCCACTGCTGTGGGGAACAGACATAAAAAGCAATTCACACAACTCTGTCACGGCAAGGAGACGGAGCACATTCATTTGGCCTTGACCGTCATGGAAGGGAAGATTATGTCCCCCCCACCACCCCCATGTCTCAGTTTGGGACAGGGGCATGATTTTTTGGTGTCCCAGGGGATGGCAATTGCCACCCCCTGGTTCACATTAAGTCTCAAATTCAATTCGCTTATGCAAAGTTTTTGTTATGACTGATGTGAGTTTGACCCAAATGCACAGCGTGGAGAATGCAGTAGAAGGTTGAAGCCCACCCTGGCGTGTTTATTAACAATGGAACGCAGAGTTAAACGTGATACACCATGCATTTAAAAAGTATTATGTCATATTGCTTATGTCCCAAAAACGTTTTTCAAAAGGTTTGAGGCTAAATTACCACTCCTGAATAGAGAGCCTCTCTCATTTTTGAATGGCTCTCAGAGCATTTCAGCTGCAGTACCACCTTTGGCCTGAACTGCGCCACCCCCCCCAAAATCTTTTTGAATTTTTTTTGTGTGATGATGACGTCACAATCGGCAGATGACGTCACAATCGGCAGCAAATCTGGATAGCCTGTTTTGAGAACCCGTGGGATACTTTTAACCTTCGCCTTCTCAAAACCAGAGAAAGACACAACGGTCAGAAATGGGACTTTGTGAGGATAGAAGGTTTTAGTGGGACCCCAAAAAAAGGTTTTAAAATAGGAAAAGTGAAATTTCATGGTGTATCACCAGTGTTTCCCCTAGGCAGAAGCTGAAGGAGTGGGGGGAGAGTTGCGGGGAGCGGCATATCGTTCGCACACAGCGCGGCATAAAGGCGAAAAATATTCCGTGTTTTTCGGGTTGGGTGTGTCTAACTCGGTTAAAAAATAAATATATAGATTTGTATTTTATAACAACATTGGCCATCATCTTCTGATCTTTATTTTATTATCATCAACATTTGCCATCATCTTCAGTTTCAAAGTGCTTTATTTACACATACAAACTTAAATAACCTAAGTAAGTTCTGTTGTCAGATTTGTCAGGAGGAATAAACAACCAGTTATATGAAAACAAGACCAAAATAAGTGAATATAGGCCACATGAGGACTTTAAACCTAAATACTTCCGCTATTTAAAAATAGCCGATCTACAAGCTCACAAGCAACCACCAGGGGCGTCACAAGGGGGGGAAAGTGGGACTGAGTTACTAGGGCCCAAGGTGGAGGGGCCTTAATTATTTTATACTTTAGCAATGGAAAAATAGCAGATAGGCCTATACAAGCTCACAGCGCGCTGCGAGCTTGTAGATCTGCTATTTTTGGAAAGTTGTGAAAATGGGTGCAAATCTTTGAAAATATGTATTTCTTAACATTTGTAACTCATATTTTGCTTCTGGGGGGTCCCTGGAAATATTTTGAGATGGGGGTCCGTGGCCAAATTCATATAATTTTGGGGGTCCTCCACATGAAAAGGTTTGAGCACCACTGACACTCCCCCTATGAAGAACATTAATGGGAGGCCCACAGTGAATCCTTGTACCCAGGGCCCAGAATTTGGTGCCCTGGCAACCACCATTATTTACAAGCAACTTTACAGAAATAAGAGCCCAAAATGGCTTATAATAGTCAGATTTGGCAACACTGCATGGTATTTCATCCAAACTAGCCCAACATGGCTTATATTATCAGACCTGGCAACTGCATGTTGTCATTTTCTCCACACACTGTAGGCTAGGTTGCTTGCTAACAGTCAGAGAGTCAGACACAAACTGCACATTTAGCCACAGACAACCACATACTACAACACTCTAAAATCATTATCAATACATTTTTAAATGAATCTTGAGAAATGTACAGCTAAGCTGTAATGAATGGGACAACAAGTAAACTTCTCCTGTAACTAGGGTTGCCAACTCCCAGAGTTTCAAATACGGGACACTTTCTAAGGAGACATGCGCCGCCGAAGGCGGCGCCGAAAAATCGGATATCTTCAGTTATAAAGTTGGCTAAAACGGGTATTTTCCTATATTAAATCATATTTTTCCTTTCACAATATTAATTCGGGTGTCTTTGGGGCGACAAATCGGATATTTTTGGTTATAAATTGGCTAAAACGGGTATTTTCCTCTATTAAATCATATTTTTCCTTTCACAATATTAATTCGGGTGTCTTTGGGCCAGCTAACCTATTACCTTAAAATCATGTAGTGTAGTCCTATATTGTATTTCTCTCAATTTTCCAAAACATATCGCCTAGGTCTACCTGGTCCTAATGTGCCCACTCTCTGGTTACCCAACACTAGTTTAATCATATTGGCATACAGCAATAACCATTAGGTTTTAAAAACAAAATCAACGCATGCTTATTTCACATACCAGCCTGTCTGGGGTCGCTTTAGTTGGCAGACAAGATTACTGTAGTGTTCCCAGGAATACAATATCCATGGCTTATTTTCTGTTGCTTGCCTGCTTTTTCACCTTTTTGTTTAGCCTATCACCTATCATAGATTCATGTCTAATATGTTTGTACACAATCTTCTGGCACACGTTTTTTTTTAAGACATTAAACAATGTTCTGAGCCGAGCACTGTCGTATGGTCGCTCGCACGCACTCGTATCGTCTCTCGCAGGCAACTTGTGGAGTGAACCTACAGCCCATGCTTGGGAAGGGAGTGTGTAGGGGGCGGAGACTGTGTCTTAGCAACACTGTGTTAATAAGCCAATCAGCTGCTTACAAACAGCGCAGCGCCTCTCACAGCAATGGGATGCAGCACTTGTCGTCTCAGAGGAGAGCAGAGTGGAAGTGGAAGCTCTCTGACAGGCAGAATCGCTGTCATTTCTCAATTAAATCATCCCGTCATTCATATTTATCCCCCAACCTTAAAATACGGGACAAAGAGCGTCCCGTTTCAGTTCAATACGGGACACGTCTTTTAGTTTCCAAAAAAGGGACGATCCCGTATTTTACGGGACGGTTGGTAACCCTACCTGTAACAGTGCCTGCCTATGCAATGCGACGAGTGGGTTTGTACTCGGTGCACAGCTGTTGTTTCTCCATCCAATCAATGAGTGTAGCAGAGGAGCGCTATAATCTCCTTCCAACCGTACCTAACCGAGAGAACAACCGTATTCTAAACATGAGTCACGTTGTTGTGAAACTAATTCCTCTGCAAAAAAAAAAAAAATCTTAAAAAAAAAAAAAAAACAATCATAGAGCGGCGGCCAGATTTTAACACATATGGTGCCAACCCCGAGTTTCCCGAGTTTGTATTGGTACTAGTGCTGTGCCAACCCCGAGTTTCCCGAGTTTGGACCGTTTTTGAAAAAAAAAAAAAAAAAAATCTTTCAAAAAAAATGTTTTCAAATTTTTTTTTTGGACCTCCAGAAATGTATTAGGCATGATCGCGATCGCGAAATTGCATGTTTAACCCCCATACCAACCCATTCTTTCAAACATGGCAGCCATGTTTGTTTACATCTGAAGAAAACATAATGGCTGATAAATCATGAATGCCTGCACGGATTTCCAAGCGGATTTTTTTGTTTGAAAGCTGTGAACAGCATCTACACACGTGGTGCATCATCTAGGCATGGGCGTGCACTTTTTACACACTTGCACAATTACATGGAAGTCTATGGTAACCATGGCAACGCGGGACATTGGCCGGAAAAAATCATTGCAACATAAGTGTTAAGGGGCGGCGGCCCGCCACTCCTTAATGCATATAGGGGAAACACTGATCACCTTTAACACGGTTTTACTTTGAAGTACTATTATTTATCGATTTGGGGGGAAAGTTGATGTGTACTGTGCTGTCCTCCGTAAAACAGTTGTAACATATGGAGCAACGTCCTGTTCTTAAATGCACATTCAAGTGTTTCATCAAATCTCATCATAATGTCTTGATAGTGATCATGTGCATATTGGCATTGATCAATTAAAAATGGGATTGGCTTTCAAAATAGTCAATTAATGCGACTCTGCCCTCAATGCCCCCATTACCCACATAATATGACATATGTGACTAAATACCTCCAAATAAATAGCGACACGCACAGCCACAATACTAGAGGGAGAGTAAACAACAATCTGGTCATACGCTCCCGGTAATACCCACCCATAAAACAAACATGGGTAAATTATCCTTCTACAGCACTGCCACCCAAAATGACCTGATACCCATCCCTTAAAAATGTAGTTTACTCTACTCTGTACAGATATACTTGTGATGATATTGAATGGGTTTTTTTTTGTGCTACTTTATATGTTGATGAATTGAATAAAAAGGACTGGAATGGAAACAAGACCACAGGGACCTTTTGGGTGCAATCCTTTTAGACAAAGTGTTTTGCATTTCTGTCTGATAAAATATTCAATCAATTCAATCAATCAATTGAGCCTCATAAGATGAAGCTGTCCAGCTCTTCCTCTGGGCGTAACATATAAAATAACAGATCTACAAGCTAACAACACCTATAGTGATGCGCTGCGCTGATAGCTTGAAGATTTGTTCTTTTTTGGACCTGACAGCGATTATAAATTAGGCTCTAGGTATCGAGATTTGGTACCGAATGCCTGATATGCTCAATCCTATATGTCCTACTTATATGATATTTACTTGTCAGATATTTAGGCCTACTGATGAAAATCTATGATGAGCTAACTAAAAAGTTAAGAATGAAAATGATTATTTTACAAATATATTTCACGTTTCTCATCATGTAATGATAGGAAACATTTAGCATTTTAGTTCAGTCTACTTTTCTGGCAGCACTTGATTATGGGGACAATATCTGTGTGCACGCACGCTGCCCCGGCCACCTTGAAACAGCTTGACAAGGTCTATCACTCAGCACTTCATTTTATTACTGGGCATCCTATTAGAATGCATCATTGTGCTCTGTGTGTCATGCAGGCCTCCCCTGGCCGATAGGAGAATGCAGCACTGAGCTGGCTCCTTCCTGTACTGTATGTTTATAAAGCAATCTGAAATAGTGTCACTGTCGGGCAGAAACCTCGTATATTCAAGTTTCATTTGTACAACAATGACAATATACTAGTGTTGTTGCTGCTCTTATACCACCATTATTACTGGGGTTGGTGGGGGCCAGACAGTAGCCCCCGCGGGCCGCAAATGGCCCGTGGGCCGCCTATTGGGGAACCCTGTCCTAGAATATGGAATGAGTTTCAAGAAACTCTCAAATTGGAATCCTAAATTCCATTGGGGGTTTGTTTTAAATAATGTTGCCATAGTCGTTATCATAGTCACTGTCAGTTCAGTTGTGCATACCGTATTGTTATATGATGATTTATATTTAATATGAAAACCTGCAGATCATGTGCGTGCAGGCATCACGCCTCAGCCCCATATATGGACATATTGTGTCAGTCTCATTTGGTCTATGACGTTAGTCATCTCCATATTTGGGAAAATATGGCGACATCTTGGGCACATTTTGTCCAACTTAAACAACCAACCGTGACCAACAACCAAACGTGATGCCTCCCATATCTGGGAATGCCCATTTATGGACATATTGTGTCAGTCTCTGTTGTCTCAGTGCAACCTCGCCCTGTCGCTTCTCACCCTTAGGGCGTCTTACTTACTGGTTTATAATATTGGATATCGTTTAAGTTTTAAATTGTTATAGTTACTTTTGGGGATGTTTTAATCTTTTATTTTGGTATAGTGGAGAGAGAATATAGATGTAGAGTAGGAGAAGGAAGGGACTCAAATGGAGACTTACTGATCAGGGCATTGTGTACACGTTAATGGATGGATGGATGGATGGATGGATGGATGGATGGATTTTTACAACCTCTCTTGGGGCTTGTGATTAAACACCGCCCCCACAGGTTCCTGGCAGCAGCATGCTTCGGAGTTCCCCCGCTTACCCACATGCACACGTACGTAGTCTACGTACACGCACACACACACGCACGCACGCACGCACACACAGCAGCAGCAGCGCATCTCTTTGCACAACATGCATACAGGGTTGCCCTTATCTGTTCGGATGCCATTTAATTGAGTGAATTTGACACAGCTGGGTTGCCAGTCAAAACAAAAACAACCTGTGCTTCTGTCTGCACAGCCCGTGTTTTCACAGCCATGAACATGTGCACTCTGTTTGGTTCATTCTTCTGTAAGGAGGTTGGAATTCAGTCCAAGACAAAAGGCACTAAATCCTGCTTTGTTTCTTTGGAGCTGCTCATTGGAGCGCAGATGCACTCGAACCCGTACCAAATGAGGTGCTGCGGTTAGAATCACAATTTAGGCATTTAGCAGACACTCTTATCCAGAGCCACTTTACACAGTGCAAGATCAGAGTTAAATGGCCATGGGTTAATTATCGCCAAGTGAGCATGGCTTCGCTCAGGGGTAACTGACCCAGATATATGTGACCTTTATCACGACACCAGTCCTGGAATAGGCCTCACCTCTTTCGGATTGGCTGGCAACACTGAAACTCTTGACCCAAGACTTGGAGAGGCTGCAGACGAGGTGTTGCCACATCACAGGGATCCCATCTGATTCCTTGTGCTTTACCCTGAAACCGAGGAGAGAGCAGGCCACTTCAACAGGATCTAATCTGCTGAGAGTAGAGGGACCAGCCCACTAATCCAGAGCCTTTCTTATAAACACAGATTGCAACCATTTAAGACGTTTATTTGAACGCCTTGATTTGATTAACAGCAACTGAAATGTGGATAAGCAAAAAGCAAACACACAATATTTGCAATTGCATAGCCTATATTATGTACTGTATAACAAGTAAAACGCCCTAAGGTCGAGAAGCGACCTTAATGTCGCCGTTACCTATTGTGTGGCGAGTCACTGATTGCTCACAGCTGGGGTGCTCCTGTCGCAGCGTGTGTTGTGTATTAGCGTGACCGACGGACGGATGGACCCAACATAACATAGCATAACTTGGCATAACATCTATCTAAAGACGCAACAAATACTGATACAAAGAAATTAGGAGTGCTAGGGAGCAATTTGAAGACAAATTTGAAGATATGAGTTGTCAGACTGCAGTGGAAGATGGGGAGTGAATCTGCAGTCTAGAATTAGCCTCGCGTAGCCAGACGAATCTGCCATTGCAAAGACAGATTGCCCATATTGTCTGGCTATGCAAGGCTAGTCTAGAATTAAGGGGGTGGGGGTCATTCCACAGCTTGGGAACCAGGAGGGGAAATATAATATGTGGAGTGTTGGCCTGGTTGTTATAGGGAAGGGAGGGGACAGGTGTCCTTGCTGATTTAAGCGTGCAGGAGAGGGAGGCATAGGGGTGGATTATATCCTGGAGTCAGGGGGTGCCATGCCCTTGGTTGCCTTGTAGGTCATCACCAGTGTTTTGGACTGGATGTGAGCAGCAGCAGCAGCAGCCGAGAGCCAGTGCAGTGAGTGCAGAAGAGGAGGCATGTGGAAATGTTGTTGTTGAATGTTGAACACCAGGTGTGTAGTGGCTAGATTTCTCTACATTCAAAAGAAGAAAAGTCAAGAACCTATGCACAAATGAACTACCGTGACTGTTTGGAGTGAACGCGGGTCGTCCTCGAAGAAACACTACTCATCCTGGTTGTCTACATACGTTTAACAAATTAAAAAACGACAACATGAACTATATACTATTCAGGCATTCATGCCTAACTCAAGTCTGAAAAGAAAGGAAGAATGAAGGACCGAAGAGTAGACTTCTCTTTAGCCTATTATAGAGACTACTAATTCTATGCTGTTTAAATATTATTGTGATGTGTACATGAGTTTTTTTTTGTTGCCTTACATAATACTTGAAGTTTGTGTTTTCTATAGATATCGATTCGTAACGAGGAACTTAAATCAGTAATTCAGTATTGGCTATTTTTGTCCCTTTGTCTTTAATGTAGCGTTAACGACAACCTTTAGAGAGGGGTGTGGACTGAAATATATTATTAAGAAGAAAGGATCTGAAATGTTAACTCTAAAAATGCTTACATTTTAGTTTTCAAGTTTTGGTATGAGTCTTGACCTGTCTTCCCACTATACAATGAACCAGATTATCTATTTTCACACTCTTTATTCTATATTATGACTTTTTCCTTGCTCCGACATTGTATTATGTATAGCCTGTGGAATGAAATGTATTATTTGTATTAGTTTACTTCCTGACTCAGTCTAGGACTGGTTAAGGGATAGACTCTTGCAATACGAGCACTTCTACTTTCCTATTAATTTGAAGTACTCAGTTTTTGATTCGTCCTGACTAATTTCGTATCGTATGGATCCTAAATGCCTCTCTCTGTTGAGATCCCAACCTATGTGTTACTAATAGTGAATTCAAATAATTATTTAGACCCCTCTATTGGAACAGACTCAGACTCTCTTTGTATATAGATATAGATGTACTTTTGATTGTTTTGTGTATAATGTGTATATTGGATTGTGAGTGATTTAACAGAATTACACTTTTTCTTTTGCGCTTTACTGTAAGTAACTGTTGGTTGAGAGTTGTTAGCTACTTGTACAAAGGAAGTTGTCTACTCAACGGACTCTATAAATACGACACTTCCCTTGCCCCCAGCATGCAACGCTGATGAAGGCTTAATGCCGAAACGCGTCCGTTTGTCTCCAGCAGATGCCACACTGGTTTTCTTAAACCTTTAATCACAGGGCTACACTCTGCAAACACCAGCTAGTTCGGCAGCTAATCCAACATTTTGGCCAGTATCATGGCCACACTCCTTCCAGATGCAAAGGCTCCATGCAGGAGGGATTCCCATCCTGCTTTAAACAGGTGTATGCTATTATTGCTATCATGCATGGATGATATTCTGAGGCTATTGCTCTTGCTCACTTCTACTAAGCGTATGCCTCTTTTCTCAGGAGGCAGCTAACATGAAAGCTAATCATAACAAATAATGCTACTTTTACTCAGGAGGCAGGTTTGCAACTACTGAGTAGGCCTATGTATTTGTATATTAAGATGCTGCTCATTCAGGAATCATGACCAGTGTATTACAGGAGTAGCACTGCCCCTTTAAGGGCAGAGCATAAAGGGAGGTGGCCTGGGTCTGGGCCTGTTTGGCCATGCAGAAGCCTGAGTCTGAGTGTTTGTTGTGGACCTGTCCTGGAGGAGTGGTTCAGCCAGTATTCGGTAAGAAGTCTTGAATCAAATATTGATGCTTAGATAATTCATTGGTAAGAGCATTTCAAGATGTTAGAAGTTTATTGAGGGGGTTAAAATGTTTAATGGTTAACATATAGTTTGAGGAGCCATGAAGGGGCCTTCATGGCTGTAAGAACTTGTTACCATGAGAGAGATCAGATTGTCATGTGCTACAGTCACATTTAGTCCATATTCAACTAACTGCCACTACTTGGAGTAAAGTGGGTGAGATTACGGCATTCAAGCGAGGGTCAAACACATGCACTCACACGTTGTTTAAGTATGGAAATGAAGTTTCTTGCACAGGTGATTATTTTGGCTTTATAAACACAAGTAAATGTCCTATGTGGTGGAAAGTTTGATAATGGAGGTTACTCATAACCAAAGAAAGTCTCAGCAAGAACAGTCAGCCCACACCACGGTCCATCTGCCATGACACTTTGGGTGGCCAAACGTGCAACGGAAGCTGGATGAATAACATTGGCGTCTATGAGCTTCAGCTGGGACAGCTCATGAACAAAAAAATATATATATAATCGCTCCAGGAATACAAAAGAAGACATATCACAGGTATTTTTACAATCACTTGCTTTTCGATGTGCACGGTACATAATGTTATTGAGGCAGCTAAACAGCGGCGGCGGCCGTTTCTGTCTCGGAGCTATCGCAAGATTTGGATTCCAGACAGGGAATGGTAAAGAGTCTCGCGATACTATCTAGTTCAGAAACGTAAATTGTGCTCTTTAGATGCCTCTATAATGTTATACAGTGTACTCACCGAAAAGCAACACAGCACAAAACAATGTGTCACATGTCTTCTTTTATATTCCTGAGCTGAGTGTTTTATGAAGGTCTCTATCGTTCAGAATTATTTTTTGTTCATGAGCTGTCCCAGCTGAAGCTCATAGACGCAATGTTATTCATCAAGCTTCCGTTGCAAGTTTGGCCACCCAAAGTGTCATGGCGGATGGCCATGGAGCCTAAAATGACGTTGGTGTCCATTCCTTCTTTGATCTTCCTTGCTCATAACAAGGAAGTTAAATGGGCAATGCATCATGGGTAGTGTAGTCTATGTACTGCTACCATACACTCATTCACACTGTTCTCATTCTAGCAGTGTTTCCAGGTCTGCCCATTATAAGCAACTTGGTCTTGTTTTCCTGTAAGTTTCTAGTTGCGGGTTGCTTTGTTCAGGCTTGTTTCTGAAGTGAAGTTGCTTATTTGGCTTGCTTTCAACACCCTTCCAACATGCTTCCTGTTAGAATCAGCCTAGTTTGTTTGCAGAGCAGGTTAATTCTCTTTGAGCCACATGAGGTTGAGCTGCTACTGTGTGTGTAGTGTGTGGGGAGAGTTGAAGACTTGTTAGAAGGTTGCATGGAAAATGTACCTTGAGTTGTCTTGAGTAAGAGGGATATATTCCAGCAATGGTGAGAGGCTTGTTCACTGCTAAATGCTTGTTAGCGGCTAATGCTAGTAACTCAGGGGTTGTCATTGTCCCATGCTACAACGCAAGCATACACTGAGTGGCCATGTGAAAAGCTTGTTCACTGCTAAATGCTTATGTTAGTGGCTAATGCTAGTAACACTCAGGGGTGTCATTGTCTTATGCTACAAACGCTAGCATGGTAACACTGACGTGGCCATGCGAAATGAATAAACTGAGTTGATTATTGTATCTATGCACAGCCAGTACATGGTGAACGTTGTTGGGAACAGCGTTAAACACTTGTTCGGTCATTTTGCACACTGAGATGCACTTTGGAGAAAAACTATTTAGCCTACTGCATAGGCTGGCTAATTAGCATACATTTTAAAAAGGTCGGGTAGGGTCGGGTCAGGTTCAGTGGTGTAAAGTAACTAAGTACTTTTACTTAAGCACTGTACTTAAGTACACTTGTGAAGTATTTGTACTTTACTTGAGTATTTCCAATACTTTTACTTATACTCCACTACATTTCGGATCCAAATAGTACTTTTACTTCACTACAATTATTTGAAAACTTGAGTTACTAGTTACTTTCCAGACATAAATTATGATATTATAAAACATACATAAACCACTTTAGCCTTATTTCATACCTAGGCTGTTTGAAAATAGCCAATCTACAAGCTCACAACGTGTCACGATATTTTTGGTACTTTAAGTAAATTTTGATGCCAATCCTTTCATACTTTTACTCAAGTACATTTTGAATTCTGGACTTTTACTTCTAAGGGTGCACTCACACCAAAATACCTATGAGAGTGGAATCCGCGTTCCGCCAATGCATTTCAATGAGAAGGGAGCGTTTTTTGCAGAAATCCTCTGCTGGCATGAAACCGCTTCACTCTCATTGAAATGCATTGGCGGAACGCGGATTCCACTCTCATAGGTACTTTGGTGTGAGGGCACCCTAACGGAGTACATCTACTGTGCAATATTGAGACTTTTACTTAAAGGAGCTATAGTCAACATTTTCATTGTAGGGCCGACACTTTGTTTACATCCTAGTCTATAGACTAGAATGTAAACAGTGTCGGTCTGACAATGGCAAAAAATTATTATTTTATCATTATTTTACGCTTTTTGTGGTCATTTTTGAATAGAAACACATATATGAAGCTTATTTTTTATAAAATATTTTCGAAACATTATTTTTATTTTAGCATCCGTTTTTCAAGAAAATGTTGACTATAGCTCCTTTAAGTAAAACATGTGAGTACTTTTTTTCCACCACTGGTCATGTTTGGGGAGAATTTGACTAGTTTTGGCAGTGTATCAGCTGTAGGGATTTGAGAGAGCATGCAGAGTATACACACCAGCAAGGAGAGAGGAGACAGGAATCAAGCCAGATGCTTGGAGGCTCGGATCAAGTGCTGGGCAGACTCCTTCCTTGGTGAAGAAGGGTCTGATCCTTCGGATGTTGTGCAGTGGCAACGCAACGTGTGCCTTGGAGGAAGGACAGTGTTGACTGTCCAAGATAACGATCAGATTGTTAGTATAGTTTGAGGAGGAGTCACCAGATAATGCAAACATCCTGCAAGGGGCAAGAGCTCAGTGTTTGTTTCTGTCTGGCTTGCGGTGGTGGGAAGACATCCACTGTGAGGTGAGATGTCATCGTGACTGAGGGAGGCAAGGATAATAAACAAAAGGTGCTCTTCTTTTGCATGGATATGAATATATTTTTCACTGAATATATTAGTCACTGAATATTTTAGTTTTTGATGATGTTAGGGCATTGTAATGTAAGAGAAGATTTTGAGAGTGAAAACAGTTGAATTCAGGCATAAACTGCTGTGACTGGTAATTTATATTTAACAGACTGCACAAGAAGTTGCATGTTTGTTGGACAGAAAAATTAAAACGTGCAGTAGATATCAATATTTATGTACAACATACCTTAATTAGCTGTCTAATTATAACTTATGAAATGTACAACTTCTGCTTCAACATGGTATGGGATTTATAGTATGCCAAATGTAGCCAACTTATTATGTTCACATGTTCAAATATAAATTTGTTGTAAGTTAGAGTGGTGCGTGAGATTGCTTCTCTGGAGGCATTTGCCCTGTTCAGGGCTTGGAGGGAATGAGGGTTTGGGAGCTCTGGTCTAAATGAACTTTGACTATCCTTCACCCCGAATGGAAATATGTTTCTTTCCACAACAAACATGCCACAGCTTTCCCAGTTTTGCCACTTTTGCACCGTCTCATGCTTGTTGCTGTGGCTTATGCTACAGCACTAGACGGTTGTCTAGTCCCAAAAATAGCCAGATGATATGCTCACAGTTGTGGGCTTGTAGATCTGCTGTATTCAGGCAGTGACACTGGCATACAATGGAGCTTTAAGTAAGGCAGTTGTTCTGAACCTTTTCAGGCTGCAACCCCCAAAATAATCATATTTTAACTGGTGACCCCCCACCGTGACGAACACTAAGAGTCGAGGCATTACATTTGGTATAACACTGTTCTATTGGGAAAATAGACGATCTACATGCTCACAACGCCTCGCCTTGCGAGGCGTTGTGAGCATGTAGATCGGCTATTTTCACAATTTCTCCCTCTAATATTTGACAATTTGGCCAATTATGTCATTTTAGAGGCATTAAAAAGTCCTTAAATTGTCACTTCTATACATTTAAACTTTAGGTTTGTTTACTGTTGAGTGAGAAAACAATGTTGCACATTAAGCTAATCATCTGGGGAACCCCCAAAATAATGTGGGGACCCCCCTAGGGGTCCCGACCCACAGGTTGAGAACCGCTGAAGTAAGGCATTAGCTGGAAAGGCTTCAGCACCATGGACAGATCCTGTTCAGCACAACAGACCAGTGGTTTTCAACCTTTTCAGGTCAAAACATTGGACGTTTGCCAAGGACCCAAACTAGTGAAACATTTGAAATATATGAGAACAAAGGGATTCTACCGGCACGCCTCATGACCATAGACTGTAGAAAAATATGTACGAAGCGAAGCCATTGGTTTCTATGCAGCGCAAATGGCCCTTTCTACCCCTTGGAATGGGTGTCGCCATCATAGAATTGTAAAGGCATCAGAGATGCTATTGGCTGCCAACGGTCACGTGCAACGCAGGGATACATGGGAGAATGTGGTCGGAGCCTCCCGAAATACAGCACACGAAGAAGAACACAGCCGGCTGGTATTAGTTTAGTTGGCCACGCCCCCCCAGCAACTTTATCATTTATTTTAAAATACATTGGACAACATTTCGACAAAACGAATATGATGGTGATTGAAAGGCAATTTTAACTAGCGATAGGAACCATACAGTATTCATGAAAATGTTAATTAAGGTTAGAAAACGAAAGGGGAAAATGAATGGGATCCAATGCAGGGCAATTCTTTTTGCGATCGGCCGGGGGGGAAAACAGCGCAACTAGCGGCCAATCATAGGAAGTTTTAGTTCCGTATTGGATTTTAAATCGGCAGAACTATGCCCCTGCTCATGACACTGAGGAAGATTCAATGACAAACGTCAGTCATTATTTTTTGTACTAGCACCTAAATGAAAGGCTTTAATTGTGTGAGCTGCTCCAGTGTCATTTTCCTTGGAAATATACGTTTTGTTGTAAATATCCACAGGTTGACAGACTTCCTTTTTTTAGATATTGTTTAGGGCTTTTTCTGCCTTTATTGATAGGTACACAGTAGGTTGAC
Source organism: Nannobrachium achirus (assembly GCF_963921795.1). NCBI lineage: Eukaryota > Metazoa > Chordata > Actinopteri > Myctophiformes > Myctophidae > Nannobrachium > Nannobrachium achirus. Next base: position 32,877,817 of record NC_137820.1, on the reverse strand, counting down.
AGGAAATGGATAGAGAAATGGGGGGTGACACGCAGCAAAGGTCGTCAGGATCGGGACTCGAACCCGCGAGACGCCGCCAGGCCGACAATTTGTATATCTATTGTGTAATAAATATCCATTCGATATTCTACCCGGAAATACTGCCCTACATGTTTGTCTACAAACATTGTGATCTGGTCTATTCTTTATCGTTAGACAAACTGAATTCCTGCACACAGTCGATGCCAGGGAAATGAGCTGGGCCTCAGCGAGCGCTGCATGTTACACAAGTGACATTTTGCTATATTGAGTGGAGCGGCTTCTCCCGAGACACAAAAAGGTGATATTGCATCTCAGCGTGAAATCAAGGACACGAAATACAAGTTCTGAGTTTTGTGTTCGCTTAGCATTTTGAGTGGTAATGATTTTCCGTTTCGCCCGCTTTTAATATCCTGCGTTAGAAGACAAGTCAGATCGATGTCAGCCTTCAGGAGCTTGAAGACTGCCAGCTGTTTCTGACAGACACTAATGATGTATACGTGTGTGTGTGTGTGTGTGTGTGTGTGTGTGTGTGTGTGTGTGTGTGTGTGTGTGTGTGTGTGTGTGTGTGTGTGTGTGTGTGTGTGTGTGTGTGTGTGTGTGTGTGTGTGTGTGTGTGTGTGTGTGTGTGTGTGTGTGTGTGTGTGTGTGTGTGTGTGTGTGTGTGCGCGCGCGCGCATTGTCTACGTGTGCTTTCCCCTATGAATAATTCTGTAAGTGTACCGCTAACAAAAAAGTCATGCAAATCTTTCCCAGGGAGAGAGAGTGAGACTGAGAGAGAGAGTGAGGTTGCAACAATATCCGCTTTCACTGAGCATGAATATTGCGTGATTATGAATTAGCATGATGACGATGATGATTATGATTTTTACGACTATTCGTTTAATTAGTAGGTAAATCCTTATTAGTATGATTACTAGTATGAATATTAGTGGAGCATGAAAGTAAGGGATAATCTATGAGCCGTGCAGCGGTGCAGTTATTAAAATATAGCATGATGTGGAGTGTAATTGCCCTCATTATTAAAAGTGTGTATACTTTATACTGTATGTACCATACTATACAATGTACTCTAATTCATGGAAGTAGTCTGGTTCATAATTAGCGATACCTGGTGGGGACAAACATACCGGTATGACACTTTTTCTGTGTTTTTATTTGTAAATAAATTCCCTACTATTTTGGCCTGGGGGCCAAATGCGGCCTCATTCCTAAATTGTACAATAAACGGCCCACCAGCACCGTCAAACAAGAATATTTTGTAGTATAATTTTCTCAAGATTCCTTGTTCCCTGTTGTCTCATTCTGAATGGGGTCAAAGAAAGGCTATTTTGTTGTATTTTTTACCTTGCACGTCTGGTTACATTTGGTAATGTGAGTTATGTGTGTTTTGTTCAGAGCACACGCCTGACAAAAGATAGTAATATTGATGATGATAGTTGCGTATGTGACTTTGTTATGGTCCGACCGAAAGTGCATTATGTCAGGAGATATAGTTGGCCCTTGGGTGTTTTAATATTATTTTCTAATGTGGCCCCCTTTGAAAAAAGTTTGGACACCCCTGATTTAGATTAACTGACAGGACCCCAATGGAAAAAAGCCATAGGCTTTCTTGCAGAAGTCCTTTTAGCACAGTGGTTCTCAACCTGTGGGTCGGGAGCCCCTGGGGGGTCCCAAAATTATTTTGGGGGGTCCCCAGATGATTAACTTCATGTGCTACATTGTTTTCTCACTCAACAGTAAACAAACCAACATAAAGTTTAAGTATATAGAGGGTATCTGCACATTTCTAAAGTGAACATTTAAGGACTTTTTCATACTTCTAAAATGACAAATTAAACATTGGCCAAATTGTCAAATATTAGAGGCAGAAATTGTGAAAATAGCCGATCTACGTGCTCACAACGCCTCACATTGCGAGGCGTTGTGAGCATGTAGATCTGCTATTTTCACAATAGAACCGTGTTATACAAAATGTAATGCCTCAACTCTTAGTGCTCGTCAGGATGGGGGGGGGGGGGGGGGGGGTCCCAGTTAAAATATGATTATTTTGGGGGTCGCGGCCTGAAAAGGTTGAAAACCATTGTTTTAGCAGACCTTGTCTTGCAGGCTAACCTCTTGTCTCTGCAAACTGCTAAATACATTTCATAAATACAAATAAATAAATAAAATCCAATCAATCAATATGTTACTGCATGTAGACTGAATCAATGAAAGAGAACCATGGAGCACTTTGCTGGCTACGTAAAATATATTCGTCAATTATGGACACTTTGCCATTGCTGTGGACTGTGGTGCTGTGCAAGCAGAACAATGCAAGTAAATAATAGCACTTGAGGCAGACGAATGAAGCACCCTCCCTGTCGAGTGGTTGTTTTCTCATGAATGACTTGCTCCCTTGCTGTGACTTATATTCACAGCGCCGATGTGAGAGCTTTCTTTCACCATTATCTTCTGCAATCTGCTCAGTCGATACTGTACGTATAAATACATCTTCAAAAGGTGTCTTCCGCGGCAGGATAATCTAATGTGTGGGCGGAGGGGAGGGTGTGGATTGGGGACAGTGAGAATAGTGGGTTTGAAGTTCTCTTTGAGGTTAGGAAGGAACGTGGGAATAATCATAAAGAATGCATTACTGTTATATTTGTATTTGATTAATGCCCTGTTTATTCAATTAAAAGAGAACTGCTGGGCTGGCTCACATGAAGATAGGTGTGGTGGCCCATAAATTGTTAAGTTACTGTTTAACACTACAGAGAGAGAGAAAGAGAGAGAGAGAGTGTGTGTGAGAGAGAGTGTGTGTGTGAGAGAGAGAGAGAGAGAGAGAGAGAGAGAGAGAGAGAGAGAGAGAGACATAGAAAACTGAAATACATTAATATTTTGTCTCTGTCAAATGGAAAAACCTATTACCTATGCCTAAAACTGTTACTTGGCACTGCTTGGCACTCAGCACCAAGGGTTGGATTGGGGGTAACTGTGACGTATAGCATCATGCCCAGGGGGTGTACACCAAGCTGCCTCACGCTACAGAAACAGGAGATAGGCTCCTGCCCTATGTGCCTCATGGCTTACAAAAAGAAATATGGAATGGGGGATAAAGACTCAATACACATACATTTAATTCTCAAAAACAACAGTGTGTTGTTTTTGACTATATTAGTAGATTATACATTGAGAGTAGATTATATTTGGCATTTAAAAGACATGTGAACAATGGGATGTTTTTTTTTGTTTGTTTTCACAAAACTATATTATCTGTTTTTTCACTGACATGACTGACCTTTCAGATGTCACAGTTTCACAAACAACACACATACTGTGTACACACAGGCGCGCGCGCAATGTCTTCTCAGACATCCATAATTCCTCTCCTCCTGAGGGATCTTGAGGCATCATGCAGGCATCTCCATTTATCATTTATTTATCACTGCAACTGCAACAGGTGTAGGATAAGTGTAGTACTACGCGCACACGCACACGCAAAAGCACACGCACACACGCACACAAACACGCACACACGCACACACACGCACACACAAGAACACACAAGAACACGCACGCACACACACACACACACACACACACACACACACACACACACACACACACACACACACACACACACACACACACACACACACACACACATAATATGTATTTGACTGCTTTCAGTAACTGATGAAAACAGTAGCCATTAGCAGTGATATAGAACGAAAAAACGAAACGAAAAGAAGTTTAATGTATTTTTAGAATCGAACCGTTAACAACAGGTGAAGCGTAATCAAATCAAGTTTTGAGGCCAATGAAGATTCACACCTCTAACACACGCATGCACGCACACTTGCACGCCAAATTAACTTAATGATGTCACCACCGACCAGAGGTGGTAAACTATAAGCACTCAAGTACTGTACTCAAGTATTGTACTTTCTTTTTTTTCTTTACTGGAGTATTTCTAATTTTCTGTACTTTTTCTACTCCACTCAAGAGGAAAATATTTCACTTATACATTTTGAAAACATTTTGCATAAAGAGTATTTTATTTTTTATTTTTTAGACTGACAGGAAATGGGATGAGAGACGAGGAGTGGCATGCGGCAAAGGTCGTCCGGATCGGGAATACAATCGGCGACAGTGTCAGGCATCAATGCCTATGTGGCAAAGCCAGTGGCGTCAGTTCAGAAAAAGCTACGGTATGGCTGTCATGTTGCCATACCTTAGCAACAGGCATGAAACATTTATTTTAAGAAGTACATTCTATTTTAACCCCCATTTCTATGGTTTCTTGTGCTGGATATGGCAGCCTGGAACGGTTGTTCAAGTGCAGCTAAACTTGGCATGTTGTAAATGTGCCACAATTAACAATAATGCATTGCACCTGTGCAGCTGACCTCCGGAACCTGGGAATATACCATTCCGGACTTTTACTTTTAACAGAATATTTCTTCTTTTTAATAATTCTTTTTTGTATTTATTTTTTTCTATTTTCCCAAAGAATTATTCAAAATAAATGAAAAAAGTTATCGAAAAAACATGGCCCGCACACAGATTAGGAGGGTAGTATGAGTCACCAGAAAAAATAATGTGTGTTTTTAATGAATCTATCATGGTTAAAATGAAGTTTGAAGTTACAATGGGTGTGTGTGGGGAGCGGCCCTGGAGGAGGAGGGCCTAGCAACATTTACATCAAATATCTAAATCAGGGATGGGCAACTTTGATGATGGCGAGGGCCACTATATTTCCACCTTCACTCCAGAGGGCCACATAGCATAATTGCTATGTCCTACTTTGTCATTCTAGTATCTCATACAAAAGCTGCAATGCGTTTTGAGCTTGTAGATAGGCAATTTTTTGCTTCTTTTGAATTGGAATCCTGAATATTTTTTTGTAATTTTTTTAATTGGAATCCTGAAATGTAACATTTTGATTTAATTTCAAACACATTTGATTATATACTCATGTTAACTTTATGAACTTGAATACAAATACATTGAACATAAAAAGAAAAATACATTTTAATACAACTATAATAGTTATTAAGCTACTAATATAGACTGAAGGAATTAAAGCAGGTCATGTTTGGAATTGTAACAGCTGAAATCAATAATATATCAGTATTCCGGTATCAACCTGCGGGCCGCATTAAGTGAAGGTGGGGGCCGCATGTGGCCCATGCCATGATCAAGCAACTTAAAAACTGTTCAGGGTGTTCATAAAACCCTGATTAGACGATAAAATGACCAAAAGTTTTTTTGAAAGTGAAGTATCCCTTTAAGTAAAAAAACTATTTTCTTTTATTTTTCCACCAGTGCTCACGCGAGTGTGCAGGCGTCGTCACTATGATTCCAAACGATGCTTGCTCTATTCTATCAGCACAATGCAAGCTGCGGGTTCACTCTGCCCCTTCATTTCACACTGAAAGGCAGCATTGTGCATGGTCTCTTCTGCATCTGATTACCCACAGGCTTAATTGATCTCATTATTGAATCCTGCTTACGGGAGTTTTGTATTCACGCAGTCTACCAAACTCTCCCTGAGATAAGATGAAGCCTCTTTATCTTTCTTTTTTGTCTCAAGCTATTTGTCCCAGAACTATTCGGAGAGTCACACCATGCCATGATGAGGTTAATGGTGCAGTTTAAAGCGGGCTGTACTGATGACGATACTTTGTATTGTTGGTCCTGGGAAGCAATATTTCACTGGTATATTTTTCCACAATAACCATTCCACATAAAAATGCACTATTTTTACTATTGCCAAAATGACACAGGTGTTTTACTGTTACATTTACATTAACACATTAACAGTTTTCTTTCTTTTTTCTTCATCCTTTCTCTTTCTTTTCTGACACCCATAATGATAATTCTGCTGCTTTGTCATGTTATGGATGGATGTGCGCTGTCTTTGTTCATTGTCTTTTTATTTTATCCCTCCATCCTCAGCCCTCGCACCTCCCTCTTACCGATCGACCGACATAGTGACAGCAGATCTACACGCTCAATCATCGCGACGCGTTGTGAACGTTGTAAATATTGAAGCTGCCACCTTACTGGCCAAAGCTGGAACAGCAGGCCGGGGGGGGGGGGGGGGGGGGACTATACATGCACAAGCATAAGCCGCTGGGGTCTACAATAGGGTTCAATGGACGTCATGACGTAATTATGTCTCGACGTCAGTAAAATTGGCAAACTTTTGTTTGCCAATTTCCCCCACAATGCACCTGGATTCAGCTACTTCCGCATGCTTCAAAACGCCTCTGAGCACTTGCATTGAAATGAATAGCTGCATGGTGGCGGGGCTATCCGCTCTCTATTTAAATATATACTCTATGGTTGTAGATCGGCTACTCAAATAGCTGATGTATCAAAAAAAAGTTTAAAGTGCTCACGACGTAGCCAAGTCGCTTCTTTTGTTTTGGGCTTGTTTTCATAGACCTGGTTGCTTGTTTCTCTCACAAAATCGGGCAACACCAATGGCGACCTTGTTAACACATCGCTCCAATGAACCACAGCGGCTAAAGCATTATGGGCAGCCTATGAGCGTACACACGCGCACGCAACATGCACGCATATTCATATTCATTCCATTTCAACAGCCAGTATAGGGACAATAATGAACAGGGTTGTTTATCACCATATATTGTGTGTGGTAAGGCAATGGCAAAAAGAAAATGTCAATGATACTCATACACACATCAGAAGCAATGTCACGCTGTAATCAAGTGTCCACGTTCATCTGCCATCCATTTCATAAGAGCGAGTTACGAACCAGGCGTGATTCATAACTCGGTCTCTCTTTTATGACACCGAGTTATAGTGATTTTGTTAAATTGCCTTTACCTCTCACTGACGACGGACAATCAATCAATACAGTCATTGATTGTCTCAGCTCTTATTAGCCCCTGCCAGTCATGTCTGGATCTCTGGGAGAAGTTGTTCCACTGAGTGCATTCATCATCATTTAACTGCTTAAAGCTGAAATTCACAACTTCACGCCAGAGAACCTATAAGTCAGGACTGCTACTGTGAACATTCATTCATGTCACACTCTGAATGGACAGCCATTTATTTTAGGATTGTGCTACCGCTGATAATGAAATATCAACAGTATTTTTGGTTAGGGCTGGGCAATATTGATGAACTCAAATGTCATGATATCTTTGACCAAATACCTCTGTCAATAGTGTTTATTGTGATGATATATTTTGTCTTGTTCTTTCTAAATCTTTCTAGAATAGCAGATCTACAAAGCTCACAATAGCTTGCGATAAAATAGGGCTTAAGGACAAGACAACACTTATGCCATATCTGCTATTACGATATCCGAAATCCAATACGATATCAAGTCACGATATCACAACGATATTAGGCCTATCTATATATTGGCCAGCCCTAGTGTTTGGCACTTATCTTGTCACCCATCTGAAGTGACAAGATAACTCTCTGGTGCAGTTGACAAAGTGCAGTGTGAACGCAAGCGCACTAAATTAAAAATGCAAGAATGTTTCAACTTCACACCCACCCGCCCATCGGACAGAGTCTACCGAATTAAATGTGTGAATCTGCCCTCTGTCTTCTTTCTTTCATTATCAGGGAGATACGGTAGACAGCTACAATCAGTGGCCTTATCAATGTTTTAAACTGCTGCCATGCAATGCCATTGAATTAAAAATCTATCCCAAGCGATTATAAAAGCCCCATTGTTTCGCCAAGCGTTGCCATTATGTAGCTGTTAGTGGCAGCCAGGAGGCTGAGATGAGAGCAGTGTGGGGTTTTTATCCTGTCACTAATGCAACAGGAGCCAGCGTGCTGCTGGCTTGTTAGGTCATTAGGTTCCATTAGCACCAGTCCACCCATCAACAGAGCAGGAGCAGAGAGTAGACAGGACTCAGTGGAAGAGGAAGTACTCCCATTGTTAGTATCAACACTGCAATGCAGAAATAAGTTACAAGTGAAAGTCTGGATATTCAAAATGTACTTTTATGCAGAATATTTCCCATTTTACAAGTTTTCAAATGTATAAAATCTTTTGAAAACAGCAGATCTACAAGCTCACAATGTGTGCGCATTGTGAGCTTGTAGCGGCTATTTTCAAGAGGCCGAAATGTATATAGGGTATATAGAACTAGTTACATGTTTTCAAGTAATTGTAGTGGAGTAAATGTACAATATTTGCCTCTGAGATCTATGTAGTGGAGTAGAAGTAAAAAATAGGAAATACTCCAGTGAAGTAAACGTTCGCAAAAATAGCAGAGCTACAAGCTCACAACGTGTTGCGATATATAGGCACTGTGAGCTTGTGGATCATCAAATAAATGGATAAGGCATACAGTAAGTGGTTCATCTATAGCCCCATTTCCACTGTAGGGCCGACCCAGAACTAGAACCAGAACTTTCCAGAACCAAGAACTTTCAAGAACCTGTGAAGTTCCGGGACCACGTTCTGCTTACGTTTCCATATAATCAGAACTAACTGGGAAGGTCCCAAAAAAAGAGCAGCAGCACTGCTGTCCCCGCCCATATGTTCCCAGAACTAAAGTTTAGTTCTACCTCAGGAGCAGGACCTAAAAAAAAGGTTCCAGGAACCTTGTCTGGAACTGGGCCGTACGCAATGGAAACAAAACCAGAACCATAGGTTCAGGTTCCTGAAAGTTCTGGTTCCACCTTGCAGTGGAAAGGGGGCTTATGTTGTGCTGTATTAACAATCCAAATCCAAAGTAACTTGGAAATAACGCTACCAAATAATTGTAGTGGAGAGAAAAAAATCTGAGATGTATACAGTATGAGCTGGTGGAGTAGAAGTACATGTAAAGAAAACACTCAGGTAAAGTCATAGTATGGCTATGTTCCCTCAACCCTATGTTCCCTCAGCCCCACTGAGGTTAGCATCAGGGTTTGGGTTAGGTTAGCTACTCACCAGCGTAACATTCACCCGCGTCGCTGAGGGGTCTTGAGCATAAGTACTACATGCCTTGAGTAGAGGTACAGTACTTAGTTACACCACTGGCACCATGCCCAGTGCTCCCAACAACAAATAGAGAGAAGCAGAGAGCCAGCATTCTACCACAGCCTGCACTTCACTTCTCTTAATGCTCTGTGCCTTAATGTCTTAATACCTAATGTTTTTTGTAAAGCACTCTGAAATTGCCTTGTTGTTGAAATGTGCTAATAGGCTTGCCTTGCCTTGCCTTCACATTACACACAAACATGCTCTAATGTTTGGTCCATTGTGACACATTCTGTTCTCTCTCAGTCTGTGCTTGAGTCATTCTGTCTGTCTTTAAAACACTGGCTGTTCAGTGTGGCAGTGGCGTCAGTTCAGAAAAAGCTAAGGTATGGCAACATGACTGGTGTCAGTGCGCGTGCAAGACACCAGTCATGTTGCCATACCTTAGCAACAGGCATGATACATTTATTTTAAGAAGTACATTTTATTTTAAATTTTTCTACGGTTTCTTGAGCTGGATATGGCAGCCTGGAATGGTTGTTCAAGTGCAGCTAAACTTGTCATGTTTAGTAAACGTGCCATAATTAACAATAATGAATTGCACCTGTGCAACTGACCTGCCGAACCTGGGAGGCTGGGAATATACCATGTTGTCAAGATGGGGATCGAGAATACAAGTGTGGAGAATATAATTTTTATAATACCTTGTTAAAGTGACCATGTTGTAAAATTTTGCATTTGTAGTTATTTTACTGTAATTTAACAACATAATAACCTGCACAGTAGACAAAGAGACATTAATGGATTTATATTTAAAAGCAACCTTTATTTCCCCCCCTGGACCCAGGGTATAGCAGCTGCATACTCCTGCCATACCCAATTGACGCCCCTACAGTGTGGTCCTTTAATACTTGGCAACAAAACAGCACTGAGTCACGCCGTTGTTGCAATGACACCTGCATTTCCCCATGGAGATCAGTAAAGATTTGTCTCATCTATATTGCATTGTACAGAGCACAGCTTTAGCCCTCTGTGTGTTTTCTTCATGTGGAATAATACAGTACTATGTGAAAAGGTTGTTTGCAACATGTGCATGTGTCTCAAAGGGTCCATTTGGTTCTCCCAGAGTTACAGACCTGTTATGGTCATTCAGGGCTAGCTCTTTATGTTTCTGGTAATATTATTGTCCGCTCATTTTGTATGTCTGTGGCAAAAATGGATTTAAAATGAGCAAGTGTAAAGCCATTTAGCCTATTACTCTTTAAAATGACGGCCGAGCTGTGACATGTGAGCTTATATAGACATCCTTATCGAAGATACTGTATCTCCTTTTGCAGCATCATATTTCAGATCTAAAGTCCAAACAACCCTATTAGTGGTCCCTTATGGGCCCATTTGGTTCGTGAGGTGGCCAGTCTTCCGCCTCAGGAATCTCAGGAACCAGGGGGCACGGTTGCGCAGTGGTTAGCGCTTCGATAGGGCCTTTCTGTGTGGAGTTTGCATGTTCTCCCCCGTGTCTCCTAGGGTAGATACCCTCACAAAAACATGCAGTAGTCCTGGTTTCTATGCTACCTCCCCCTAGCCAGCCAGGTGCTCCCAAATTCCCGTGGCAGGGGGAGAGCGGAAACCAGGATTACAGGTTAGGTAGTTGGCACTGGGTGAGAAAATGGGTTGCAAAAACCGTGGGATTAAAATATATATATAAAAAGGGAATCTCAGGAACAGACAAATTTAAAAAAAAAAAAGAAAAAGCTCCCCAGAAAGTTAGCCCGAGGTCTCCGGTGCCCACTGTACCGGTTACCCTCAGAACACTTCCTTCCCCTCCTTTCCATCGCGTCCGGTTCTTGTCAGGATGTTGCAGCTCTCCTCCTGTTCAGCTCCTCTGTCACAGTTCCGCACCAGGAGGTTTGTGGGTCTCCCAGGTTAATTCTTCGCCTGGTGGAGTCCATCTTAGGGCAGCTCCGGTGGGTCTGGTCCTGCTGTGCGTTCAGCGCATGGCCCAGCCATCTGAGACGTCTGGGTATCATTTCCTTCATGTCATTACTTTCAGCTGTGTTGTACCGGCCGCTCTGAAAAGCCTCTACCCGCTTGGAGCTCCAAGGCAAGGCGCGTTTATTTGTACAGCACAGTTCGTACAGCATGGAAACATTAAACATTAAGGGGGAAAGTATTACAATGCCGAAAGCGTAATATAAACACTAGAATCCAATGAAAACAAAAAGGGTGGCAACCTGAGCCTTTCCCAGCCTTGACTTTGATGTTTTTGCCAGACCCATGAAATGGGTAGGCCTACATAAGCAAATGTCGGTCTGTCCGGGTTTTCTATATAAAGGGTATATATGATGATGACATGATGATGACATGCCTACAAAAGGCATGATGTCATAAATGATGATGACAGACAGGGGGTCTGGCACAACCAGGTTGACCTGGTCTAGTTTTGGAGGCCCTGCTCTCCTTTCGGATGAGGCTTTCCATGTCTGCAAAAATCTTCCACAAAGTCGACCACAACACATTTAAATACTTAGCGTTCATTAATGTGTAAGTTTATGTTTATGTTTATTAAAGGATCCCCATTAGAGACACGGGAATGTACCTCTTGCGACTATAGCAGGGGTCTTCAACGTTTTCAGGCCAAGGAGCCCTTGGTTGAGAGAGAGATGAAGCGGGGACCCCCACAACATTTCATAGATTCCACATAGTTTCTTTGTTTGACAGCACAATCATCGGTTGTATTTTAGATTCATGTCAAATTGTTTTCAGATATTTAACCACTTGAACCGTCAATACCTACTGCTCCTTTTCCTCTCTACACCAAACCTCTTTGCCAAAAATAGCCGATCTACAACGCCTCGCAGCGCGAGGCGTTGTGAGCTTGTAGATCTGCTATTTTTGGCTAAAGTTCTCAGAATAAGGACACTAGAGTTCAAGTGGTTAAATATTAAAAAAGGAGAAAAAAGTTTCTATCACACAAAGATTTGGAGGACCCCCTGTAGTAACTCTGATTTATATGAGATACTTAAATGGTTTCCTGTGGAAAATAAGCTTAGTCTTTTCATGGATCTCCTTTTTAGTAGACCTTGTACCAGTGAACTGTACCGTCATGAAACTGTACCTTTTCCTATGCAAACTTCTAATAAAGTCTTCAATCAAAACCCCTCAGGACTAGACTCTAGTCTTACTGGGGTCCTGAACAAAGCAAATACGATACAGATAAGATACATGGCTCTCCATTCACAAGGCAGGGTTCTGTGTGAGGGATCATTTACATACATTTAGTGCAGGGAAATCCTTCAATAAATTATGCAAATCTCTGCCTGTGAGTGAGTGTCCCCAGCGTACCTCAAAAGCTGCCCAAACGATTGACTTCAAACTGGGCGAGACCCGAGGGAGCGATGCTCCGAGTGGGAAATAGGTCAGATCGGCACTTGTCCAAAAAAACATCAATACATCCACGAATCCTCATGTATGGAGTATCCTGATGCCATCAATATGATGTCATAGTACTGGCGTTCTAGCCTGGCCTGGACTCCATATTTGGGCTGGGGCATTAACGAAAAAGTCGACTCAGTCGACTTCATTACACAAGTCGACGACCACCAGAGAAAGTCGCAAGTCGAAGTTGAAAAAAAAAATACGCCAGTCATGTTGCCATACCTTAGCTTTTTCTGAACTGACGCCACTGTACTGACTGAACTCTCTGTCTAGCCGGCTTACAGACCTCGAGAACGGGACACTGATAGGAATAATCAGCTCACAGGACTTTGCTGAGTCTTACTAAACTCTCTCGCTCTCTCTTGCAAGAAGAGAGCCTTTATTTTAACGATTTATCAATCTTAGAATGATTTTTGTTTCAATTAAATCTTATTTTTTTGGACACGTCCGCCACTTCACAGTGCCAGCCTGATTCAATTTAAACGTTTAATTGGTTCAAATGGTTCCTCCGCGGACTCTGTATGGATTCGGGCGTTCCCGTAGAGTGGACTATTGACGCTGTCAACTAATTCAATGTGAGCACAGTGAGCGTCAGGGGCGTGAGTTACTAGGGCCCAAGGGGGAGGGGCCCTAGTAACTTTAGCTTTTGAAAAATAGCGGTGCCGCGCTGCGAACTTGTAGATCTGCTATTTTTGAAAAGTCGTGAAAATGTGTGAAAATCTTTGAATGTATTTTTTAAGCGAACATTTGTAACTAAAATTTTGCTCCTAGGGGGTACCTGGAACTAAATATTTTGAGATGAGGGGTCCGTGGCCAAATACATATCATTTTGGGGGGGTCCTTCACGTGAAAAAGTTTGAGCACCACTGACATGGAAACATAGGTTTCTTGCACACATTTTCAAGATTTTTTCAAAAAATAGCAGATATACAAGCTCGCAGCGCGGCACTCAGTGCCACGTTGTGAGCTTGTATATCTGCTATTTTTCAAAAGTTAACATTCATGGGGGGCCCGCAGTGAATCCTTGTACCCAGGGCCCAGAATTTGGTGTGACGCCCACGGTGAGCGTGTTCACCCAGTGACCTCATCAAGACATCCGTACTTAAAGCAGGTGTGGGTGTGAACAGTTCAGCGACGTCTCCCTGAATCATGTCAGGGTGATTGAGCGAGCGCCACAGTGTTCTCCTCTCAGACATGAATACATTGAAAGGTTGGGCGGGGTGGGTACACACAGTACGTACTGTGTAGCATATCGTCACTGTTGGGCAGAAACCTTGTGTCTCCAAGTTTCAATTTTGTACGTTTTCTTTCGTAAAGTAAAGCCCCGCTTCATGTCGCACAAAATAGCCGATCAAAAGCACACAACGCCTCGCACCAAAACAAATCTTCTTTAAGTAGCATGTGAGGGGTCTAAGGGTTTTTTCATGAATCTGAATCCATTGCAAGCGTTTGTTTTTGCATGAAAAACATTCCTTGGGCTAAAAATGGACCCCACAAAACTGTGAAAAGAGATGACTCATCACTAAACCATAGTTTTCACATTTTTAAGTGCAAGAAATCATTAAAAATGAACCCAATGGGACACAGCAACAAGAAGAAATTTCTGTTGACTGCCTTTTTTCAATTACGAAAAGGAGAAAAAACGAAACTATGATTACTAAAACTATGCCTAAATATGTTGACTATTTTGTCAACAAATAAAATCGACCGAAAATAGTTGAGCTACAAGCTCACAATGCATTGCAGTGAGCTTGTTGATCGGCTATTTTCGGCTTGTAAAAATTGTTTTGATTGCCATCACAGCATGCTGAAATAAAATAATTTAGTTGACTAAATCAAAACTTACCAAAAGTGAAACATGTCATGTGATTAAATATGACTACAACTAAACAGACTAAACCAGGGGTCTTCAACATTTTCAGGCCAAGGACCCCTTAGTTGAGATAGAGATGAAGAAGGGACCCCCACAACCTTTTCAGAGATTCCATAGTTTCATTGTTTGACAGCACGATCATCAGTGTATTTTGGATTCTTGTCAATTTGTGTTTTCAGATATTTAACCACTTGAACCGTCAATACTTACAATAAACTTGACCTTTTCACTCTGCTCCACAAGTCTACTCTTTTTCCCCTCTACACCAAACCTCTTTGCGCCACACAGTGCGAGGCGTTGTGAGCTTGTAGATCAGCTATTTTCGGCTAACGTTCTCTGAATATGGACGCTAGGGTTCAAGTGGTTAATTTAAAAAAGGAAAAAAGTTTCTATCACTCAAAGATTTGAGGACCCCCTGTTAAAGACCCTTGCACTAAACAAACTAAATCAAATTTAGCTGTTAAAACCAACACTGCTTGACATTGAACAGTTTAAGAACCACTGTGCCAGGCTATATAAGGTGGGGACTGTAGAGGTGGGTTTTCAGACTGCGGCAGACCACCCAATCGGGTGACATTAATGTATGCATGTCGTGTTTTGCAACTGGAAGGTCAATGTCAAACTAATGGTCAAAACTCACACAGTTTGGACAGTGGCAAGGGGAGTTATACAATGTGTTTCTGCAACAGGAAACTTTTTCAGTCGATAGAAGAAAACAAAATGTCTCCAGCAACATGTCTATTGAATTCCTCATGTCAATGAGCACTCTGCACAAACTTATTGGAATGACCTTTATAGCACAAACCACTGCTATAAACCACATGAGATTATATTAGTTCCTATTTTCTGCTAAATGTCATCCTAAATAGACAGTTCTCTTAGCCATGAGTGCTTTGTGGATGGCTGTGTTCATCAACCCGTCGCCATGACTCATACTTATTCTATTCTGTTTGTGAAGGCAAATTATTGATTCCATGCACCATAGACAATATACATTAACTGGTGTGTGTCTTGCCTCCGACTTATCCAAATGTTTTGCTTTGTGCCAAAAGATAGATTTTAGATAGAGCTTCAGTTTGATGAAATGAGCTTAATCAACCGTGCATTTGGAATTATTTGACTGGCTAAGTAAGTAATATAGTTTGAGCAGATCAAACCAACTAAGTAGCTGACCAAAACACGTTAATCCTGGCATAAATACAGTATAGCCAGAATGTATTGTTGATATTATTTTTCGTCTTCAAAATGTTTTCAAAAACAGACAATCTACAACCTCACATGTTGCGATGCAACTCCATAGACAGGCGAGAAGTGAGCACCTCCCCCTTACTTTAGCCCCACCCCTCAGTTTCCCCTATCCTGTACATATAGTGTTTTTATAACTGCGATATTATTGAATGTTTTCTTTGCTTGCTATTTGCTATGTCCATGAATTAAATATCAAGGACTTCCAACGTGAAAAAGGCCGTAAAAGGTCTTATTTGGGATGTTCCTTTTAGGCAGGGTGTTTAACTGTACTTGTACTGTATTGCATTTCTATTGTATTGACTATACTTGTACTGTTCTCCATTTTTGTCTAATAAAATAATCAATCAATCAAAAAAAATGGGCGGCAGTGGCTCATTGCCGGAGTGGCCGCTTGGCAAGCAAAAGGTTCACAGATCGATCCCAGGCTCCTCCAGAGTTATTAGTGTCGAAGTGACCTTGATCAAGACTCTGATCTCCCAATGAGCAGCAGGTTGGTGCCTTGCATGGTTTCCTCCGCCATCGGTGTATGTGTGTGTGCATGGGTGAATGTAATGCACAATCTCTGTAAACAGGCGTCACACTGGGGGGTAGTGGGACTGAGTTACTAGGGGCCCAAGGTGGAGGGGCCTTAATTATTTTATACTTTAGCTACTGAAAAATAGCAGATCTACAAGCTTGCAGTGCGGCACCGAGTGCAGCGAGATGGGGGTCCGTGGCCAAATGCATATCATTTTGGGGGTCCTTCACATGAAAAGGTTTGAGCACCACTGACAGAAGCATAGGTTTTTAAGACATTTGTAGAATCGTGTCGAAAATATTGAGCTTGTATATCTGCTATTTTTCAATGGTTAAAGAAAAAAAAATAATGCATAATAATGCAATCCCATTCATGGGGGGCCCACAGTGAGTCCTTGTACCCAGGGCCCACAATTTGGTGTGACACCCCTGTCTGTTAGGCCATGGCTACACGGAGCTGGATATTTCATATATCCCGGTTTTTCAGATATCCACATAGAAAAATATCTAGGTCCACACGGAGCTGGATATTTCATATATCCCGTTTTTTCAGATATCCGCATAGAAAAATATCTAGGTCCACACGACAAAGATATCTAGGTCTAACAAGCACACACACAGTAAAGTCTTCAGAGATATCCGGGTTCCCGGTCTACACGGATCCAGTGAATCGGATATTTTTCAATCTCTCCACTTATTTATCTGGTTTAAAAAATATCCAGTTTCACAGCCGAAATATCCAGCTTTGTGTGGCTGCAAGCCCCAAAGGCACAAAAAAATGTCTAGCTTCAGAAATATCCAGCTCCGTGTAGCCGGCACCCAAAGCACCTTGGATAAAGTGCACCATTTACCTAGAGTACAGTTGTTCTCAAATAGCCAACATATGAAATTGGGCTTGCGTGGGTTTGACAAACAGCCTGACTGTAATTTCAGTAGACGTCTCTCTGTGAGAGACAAATGTTTGCCCATCATATGGAGGCTGAACCTTTGACAGAACCTGACCTGTTGTTCCTGCCTGTTCCAGACCTTTTCCATCACCGCTGACACGCAGTCCAGTGACTCCTGCTCAGACTGACAAACATCTCAGGCTGATCCTGGACAATCAATGTCAAAGAACACCCCAAACAGTCAGATGGAATTCTGTAGGTGTTCACAGTTCACACACTACACTAACATCATGCCCTAACAATCTGTCACGACCCTTGGACCCCGGAGCTGCACTGCTTGTCTGCCATGCAAACCTTTCAGCTGTGGAGGAAAAAGGTACTCAAACGTGGGAGCGTGTCGCTGTTACTACATGTCATCTTTTCGACACCCGACTCCAACCCTCACCCTAACCTTAACCTCCGTGGAGTGAGTCGCTAACCCTCCGGTCGAAATGATGGGCGTTCGCCGTTCGCAAAAGCGAGATTTCCCCCTCAAACGTTTTACTTGGTATCAAAATGTACTTAAAGTACCAAAAGCAAAAGTACATTATGCAGAATGTCTCATTTCAAGTTTTCAAAAGTATTAAATCTAGCTTGTTGATCGGTTATTTTCAAATGGTCAAAATGTATATACGTAGGTTGAAGTGGTTTATGTTTTGTAATCCAACACTGATGATAGTGCTGTCAAACAAGTCTATGAAGCTATCTATGAAATCATTCAACAAGTTTAATCTGCAACATAATCTTATACAAAATGAAAATGTAGTCCCTGCCTCATCTTTCTCTGGCCTGAAAAACTTTGAAGACCCCTCTGTATATAATTGATGGGTTTTTGGTTAATTCCCATGTATTCATATCTTTAGAAAGTAAACCATTTCCAGGGTGACTTAGCTTCCACCCACAGAGTAAACCACAGTTAGAGTCAGAGTCCAAGAAAGAGGCAGCACACCAATAAGTCCGTTTGAAATAATTGTATTAACAGGATAGTTCAGAAGTTCAACGTACAGTAAGGCAAGTCAATAGTTCACCCATAGTTGCTTTCTGCCTATACAAAACATAATTTCACAGATATATGGAGTTACAGAATACATTAGTCGCATTCTGATTGGACAATTATAACATAACAGTGGATATCAGATGTTTTCGTATGGGCCCAGTAGCCAGAAGGACAATGACAATGTGTTATCTAGTGTCCTGGGCATTATGACATTATTGAGATATCATTTCTCTGGTCAACATCCTTTGTACAGACCTGCAGTGAAGCATATCTCATCACGTGCATAACAAGGTTAGAATAACATAGAGGGACAAACACAATTAATAAATGATCTGTGATGTACAGTAGTTTGACCTTAAGACAAAATTGGTACAATAATATTAACCAAACTTTTCCAACAATTATAACTTTGTATACATGCAAACATACTGTACATACATAGCCTACAGTACACACAATAGAGTAGGTCTACCCTAGAATTAATTTTAAACCTTTTCTATTTCTTTTCTACTATTTTCGAAATGTATTTTGTATTTGCATACTTATAGTGCCTTTTTAATTGATGTTTGGGGACTACGGACAAAAATTAGCATCTTGCTAAATCCAGTGTATTTACATGACTTCATGTAATGTTCATTAACTCTTTTACCGCTTCGAACGTTAACGCTCGTCCCAATTCTGACGGAGGCGCGTTGCCAATACGAACGGCCGTTATTTTACCTTGTCTGATGACTGTAAGCTGATGAGGGGTCACACAGGTGTGTACAGTAAAAAAAAACATCTCCCGTAATGCTGCTTTCAAATCTCCACCACACGTAAACATCAATGATGTCCAATTCACTTCCTGGCTGTTCTCTGTGGACCTGATCTAGATTATGCATTTCTATGCTCTGAACGACGGAAAGAGGGGAGGGCCATTTCACATCCATTCTTTGCATAAGGCTGCCCTCTGCCGCCAGCTTGGCTAAAGTACACATATAATAGGTCCAATAAAAAAAATTGTTTGGAAATAATCAATAGATCTTTTTCTATAACATTGCAAAGGTAAGCTCGACGTCATCGAAAATGTTGCTACTTTTCAGGAAATAGAAAGCATGTGTTCCAAAGGATCCTATAGTAATTATTTAGTCACAAGCTCTTACTTTTCATTGGTTAAATATTTATAAAAAAAAACATTTTCAATAGCCAATCATTTACAATGTTGTGAGCTTGTACATATGCTATTTGTACTTATTTTGCATGACACATTCATACACAAAATAGGGCATTACATTATGAAATTAAATTAAATTAAATACACAGGTATTCATACATATACATACATACATACATTCATATACATACATTCTGTAGGCCTATACGGACAAACGCTCTTCTAGTAGACAAATGGGGAGGGGGTCTGATATAAGGATCAGCCATCTGAACTGAGGCGACCTCCTGTCATCATATACATGGATGCTAAGCAGATTCATGTTGGAGATGCAATTATATCGGGATAGATATCATCTGTGGCAATCAGGTCAAGCCGTTGATCACTGCCTCAGGACTACACATGCACGCACGCAAACACGCACACACAAGCACACACACACACACAAGCGCACAGACACATTACGTTGACCCACGGAGCTGTTCGCATTTTAATTATGCATCAATCTCAGGACGATGTTTGTAATAATGAATTAGTAATTTTGACATATCCACCACTTCACAATGCCAGCCTGATTCAATTTAAATGTTTAATTGGTTGAAATGTTTCCTCCGTAGACTCCAAATGGATTTGGGTGTTCATGCGGAACGGGCCATTGAAGCCGTCAGTTGGTGCGCAGTGAAGCCGTGCATCCTCTGACATCATCAACTGATCATGCACTCTGGGTGATCGAGCATCACAGTGAGGTCCTTTATGTGTGATTGGTTTGTGCTGTTGCATTAATCAAATCGCCATGGCTGTATTGTGTGTGTGTGTGTTTGCATGCGTGCGTGCGTGCGCGCGCGTGTCTACTGTATACAGTTTGTGCGCGCGCGTGTGCGTGCGTGCGTGCGTGTGCGTGCGTGCGTGTGTGTGTGTGTGTGCGTGTGTGTGTGTGTGAAGGGCTATTCAGACCAACTCCGTGGACACGCAGTCTAAGGCGGCGTTCAGACGACACCATTTCCACGAGAAATCGGCAAAATGAAATGTCAGAAATGCCTTCCGTTCAGACGACAATGGCATTTTCGGGGGTTGAAAATGCAAAAAGCTAAAGCTATTCCCAGGGTGAAAATCTTTGAAACGATCCTTCTTGCGTTTCCATCTAAACGGGCGGGTTACAGGGAAACCACAAAATGTGTGATGTCATGGCTAACGCTGCAAAGCCGACAGCAGCAGAAACCTGTACGCTGCCATGGTGATTATGTAAACAGATGCTGTGACAGGAAGTAGAGTGGACATGATGTCAGATATTGTGTCACTGCCACCTAGTGACCTGGAGTGCACACATCGTTTCAGTCCCTGGTGCGTCTTCTAGGGCATTAACCAAAAAATCGACAAATCGACTCAATGGACTTGATTATATAAGTCGACACTCGTCAGGGAAAGTCGAAAGTTGAAGAAATAGGCCAAAAAAAAAAGAAACATTTTAGACTGCATGCCTAGGTGCCTGTTTCATGTAATCAATTCCCCAAATGTGTTATTTTGGGGACCGTTCAGTCTCAGCGCATGTTTCAGTTCTTTCGTACCTCTTCTTTGTTGGCTGGTGACTGGTGAGACGTGTGGTACGCTCCTAGCGAGACATTTAACTTCAACCGGCCGCCGCGACGGACGGCATTGCGCTGAGAACAGCTGACTGAAGGTTACAAGCTTCACTGCTTCACTCATACAGTGGTCTACAAGTCACTCACATTGCATTGCGGATGTGACCGTTATGAGAGCTTGGAGGTCTGCTATTCTCTGCACGCAACACCATTGCGGAACGGAGAATAGATTAATTAGGCTTGATCATAGGATGCAGCTGCTTTGCAAAGAACGCAATTCCGTCCGCCTCCAGTCCGCGACGGCTGTTGTTGTTTGACATCCGTTTGGATCACTTCCCTGTCATTTCTCACAGCCACACCTACACGCAGAGCAGCACTGCTTTCATTGGCTTCAAGAGCTCATGCACACAAGATTTGAAGGAAGTCGTTTGAGTGTGAGACATCAGCGTGAAATTTTCCGTATTGCACTAGATTAGATGGACTGTCTCGCAAGCCTCCATTGGAAATTAATGTTCGTTCACACACTCATCACAGACTTGGTCTGGATAGAGAGAGAGAGAGAGAGAGAGAGAGAGAGAGAGAGAGAGACTCTAGGGGTCTACTCCTTTACAGTACTTTCCCTGTTTTTTGGAGGTGGCTTACCCGACTCTAGGTCTACTCCTTTACAGTACTTTCCCTGTTTTTTGGAGGTGCCTTACCCCTTATCTAAACTTCTCATCTAAACTTTGCCTTTGCCTTTTTTTTTTACTATTTCGAAAAACATAAACAAAAACTTCAAATAGTTGATTTATGGACATGTTGTTAGCTTGTAGATCGGCTATTTTAACTATTTGAAGAAGTTTTTCAAAATAGTAAAAATTGGCGAAAAGGTTTACGCATAAGAAATATGGCACCCGCGAAAATATGATGAAATCATGATCTGTCTGTGAATAAAACAACTATCTTATACTCACTGTATGTCGTCGAAAATGTTGTTACTTTTCAGGAAATGGAAAGCATGTGTTCCAAAGGATCCTATAGTAATTATCTAGTCACAAGCTCTTACTTTTCATTGGTTAAATATATTATTTAAACATACACTTTCACCTTTATTTTTATTTTTTTCAATATCCAATCATTTACAATGTTGTGAGCTTGTAGATATGCTATTTGTGCTTATTTTACGCAGCACACTCATACACAAAGTAGAACATTGCATTATGAAAAGAAAAGAAAGAAGAAAACAACATTGCCTGACAGCAACGATATGCGCTGTCAGAACCACGTTGTTAATTCACTTCTGAAAGTGGAAAAATGGACCTACGAGGGATTTTTTGCTGTGTGAGGAATGAGCCCAGTAATGAATTAATCTTGCAGTGTGTGTTTCTTCTGGCATTTGAATAAACAATAAATTCCACTGAAGGCAGTTTTGGTCAGTAATCAAAAACTATAATGGTTTGTTGGGGGGGTGTTAATGTGCCTTCTGTTTCTGATGTGTGGCCATACTCAGTGGTGTAAAGTAACTAAGTACATGTACTTAAAGCTATACTATGGAAGTTGCTCAACTACTGGTCAGTAGCGGTATTACTTTTTTCTGCCGTTTTTGGCCCGGAGTCGCCGCGGACCACCAGAACGGGGCAGCGCGATCGCGCGACCACCGCCTCCGCCTCGCCGATACGAATCCGTAGAGTCGTCTCCCGTCATTTTTAGACCAGGATTGGGGGAGATAAGATTCCTTCACCAACGTAAACACTGTTGAAGCAAGCTACTTCCTGAAGAGACGGCAAGATGCGCTGTGATTGGCCGGTAGTGTATGATCTGGGAGACACCTATACAGAATGATGCAGATGACTAATTTTGCCGGGAAAAACAGTCCCGGTCACGGCCACACAGGCTCAGTAAAACACATAAAGAAAAGGCTTTTGGGGCTGAAATTAATTTTGAGGTATTTGTACTTTACTTGAGTATACTTCCAAGTTCCAATACTTTGACTTTTACTTCACTACATTTATTTGAAAACTCAAGTTATTAGTTACTTTGCAGGTGTAAATTATAATATTATAAAACACGCATTAACACACTTTAGCCCTATTTCATACCTTGGCTATTTGAAAATAGCCGATCTAGAAGCTCACAACGCATCGCATCTGCTATTTTCAAACATTTAGTACTTTTACGATTGGTACTTTAAGTACATTTTACTCAATTTTGAATTCTGGACATTTACTTGTATCGGAGTACATCTACAGTGCAGTATTGATACTTTTACTTAAATACAAAATATGAGTACTTTTTCCACCTCGATCTGGCCATACTCCGTGTTGGACAGTAACTAAAGTAGGCTACTCTACATTCAATATGCTGTACTTAAGTATCTTTTTTGAGTATCGCTTTGCATTCAGTATGTTTGATATTGTGTGTACTGTGTAATTTTGGATTCACTCCACTGCGTTTCAAAGGTAAATAATTGTACTTTTGACTCCACTACATTTCTAGGATAGGAACACAGTACTAGGATATTGTGTTCCTCGGAGCACAGGTCTCCGCCAGGCCGGGTTGCCTACCCAGGGCCTACAAACTTTGCCAATTGGAATGGGATTTGAAAGATCTGACTCGTAACAAATCAGCCTCCTGGGTGGCCTCCACACAGGCCCATGTGAAAAATTGGGGGCAGGGGTTCTGCTGTGGTATCCACTATCCAGGGAGTGTGTGTGCACAATTTCACAACGATCAGTCCAATGGTGCCCGAGATTAGCTGTACACAGACAGACGGATGGACAATAACCACAAGTTCAAATAATACTGAAAATAGCAGATCTACAAGCTCACAACACGTTTTGAACTTATAGATCTGTCATTTTCACTGTTGATATTTTTGGAAAATCTGGAAAATGTTGAATTTTTTGAAGATTTCCAAATGTCAATACAGCAACGCATTAATATATTAAAGAATACTTTTTAAAAGTATGTCCTTTGAATTCGTAGGCCTATGTATTTCAAAAGCAAGTACTCCAGTATTAACTTAAGTACAAATTTGACAGAGCCACAGTCTCTGAACGATCTGTGAGTGATGGATTTACGTTATATCTGTGCGACGTGTGAGTGTGTGCATTGCATAAATGTGTGTGCGCACTGTGCGTGCGTGCATGTGCATGTTGTGTGCACGGTGCCACACAACATCACAGCTACTTTCCTTGGGCTGCCTCCCACCACCCTGCCCAGTCACTCAGTGAAGTGGGAGAGAAATAGCCTTATTAAATCATTGATTAGCACCATTGATCATTCCAGCCCACTCACTGCTCTAAATGACAATCCAGTCAGTGTGAGTGAGCAGCACGCTCCCCGGAGGCGTCTCGCAGTCTCACACCCAGAAAACCTTCCAGTCTAGACCGCCGTGTCGATAACATCTACAGTTTGGTCGCTCAAACTTTGTTAGATTGGTGCGTGCATGCTCCTGCATGCGTTCGTACCATAGCCTGTAAAAAAATAGCCAGTACCATAGCCAGTGGAGAAAAAATTTGGTACCTCGCGGAAAACAGCGCAACTAGCGGACAATCATGGGATCTTTCTGTTCCGGGAAAGCTTCATGAATTATCCAAGCAACAACACCCCTGGTTCGTACGTGCATGTCGTGTCATCCCCTTTGACTCCACCTGCTCGTTGTTTTGTGTTTGTGGACATGCTTGCTTTCCCTGTTCGGTTTCGTCTATTAGCAGGTTGCAGGTTGGGGCCATGAAAGCTCATGGGATTGGCCAGGTGCATTATGGGGATTGCCCCGGGCCTGTTGCATTATGGGGATTCGGGAATGACCTTGGTCCGGTGCATCCCATCATGGCACAAAGCTGGCCTCTCTCTCTCTCTCTCTCTCTCTCTCTCTCTCTCTCTCTCTCTCTCTCTCTCTCTCTCTCTCTCTCTCTCTCTCTCTCTCTCTCTCTCTTCCTCTGTCTACATTTTAACAGTCTGTGGGCCACTGTACCCATAAATGTCCATGACAACAAATCTTCCTTTGAGCCAGCCCAGAATGTTATGTTCTTTTATATTTTCCTTTTCAATAAACGGGACAAATAGTAATACATGTTTTTTATTGCTCCCATATTGCTTTCTAATCCCCCGTCCAACAATACTTGAAACCTCCTATCCACACCCTACCCTCCGCCCCCACACATTAGATTATCCTGCCACATAAGAGATTTGAAGATAATATTCATGCATAGAGTATCGAGTAAAGTCTCACATCAGCGCGGTAAGGGATAATGCGATGGGAGCAAGTCATTTATGAGGAAAAAGTCCACTCGACAGGCAGGGTGTGCTTCATGTATCTGCCTGAAGAGTTGCCCGAATGCACAGCATCGTTCCACTCATACCAATCATATCATATCAACCTGCAAAGTGTCCATAATTGGCAACCATATTAAATGTTAAACTATAAGTATGCCATGGCCGTCCGTAATTCATTCAGCATAGCTACTACGTTTGTCACCAGGTGTCGCTCATTACGAAACGGAATGTCGGTAATTACGAACCAGACGACTTCCATGAATTAGCCCGGGTTCTGACTGCCAACCTTCAGGTACTTATTCAAATAGCTGGTTAAAGTGAGAAGCAGAAGCAGCTGTTCCAAGTTATGGCTCTCTCCTCTGAGTTAAATCAAACGGACGGCTGTTCCTATCAGAGGATGAATTAATGCATTGCCTATAGGGAAAGACACAGACTCCCTACAAAGCAGTCTTAAATATCTCTCCCGCTCCCGCTCCCGCTCCCGCTCTCTCTCTCTCTCTCTCTCTCTCTCTCTCTCTCTCTCTCTCTCTCTCTCTCTCTCTGCAGTCTTAAACAGTAACCTAACAGTCTATGGACCACTGCACCTAACCTATACATCTTCATGTGCATGTTGTTTGTGAAAGAAAGTGTGACACCAAGAACGTCACACTTTCAAATGATAATAGGACCCTACACTCGAGTTTCACGAAAACTAAAAGATACTCTCTCTCTCTCTCTCTCTCTCTCTCTCTCTCTCTCTCTCTCTCTCTCTCTCTCTCTCTCGCTCATACAACACACCTACATCATACTACATGTAATTACGTCCGACGTACAGCTGATTACTGTTACGCCAATGACACTCAACTGTTTCTCTCCTCCCCTCCTCTGCCACTCAGGTGGAAGAGTGCATCGCTACAGTACATGTCTGGCTGACAACATCTCTGGATGTCTTCACACCACCTGCATGCCCCATGCAGGGTCCCAGCTCCTCATCCAGGGCTCAGTCATTTCAAAACTCGACTTCTATAACTTCTATAACTTCCTTACCTGCCTCCCGGCATGTGCACATAAGCCCCTCCAAATGATCCAGAATGCACACTAGGGGCCCTATATCCATCCATGCTAAACCCTAAACCCCTGAACTTCTTTTCCTTTTTTACTATTTTGAAAAACCTTCCATATCGGGCAGCTGTGGCTCAGAAGCTAGCAGGATCGTCCAATGATCTGTGGATTGGCGGTTCGAATCCTGGCTCCTCATGTCCGACTGTCCGCCGCTATGTATGAATGAATGAACCATCGTAAAGCGCTTTGAGTACACTTTGAGAACACTGAACATGACCGGTCAGTGCCAAATGACCGTGTCACTAATTTCTTCGTTTTTCAGATTCACTTTTTTTAAATATTGAAATTGAATTTAAAATGAAAATCAATGGGGCTCTTATTGCACAAAATGTTATTATTATTGCAGTTAACTATTGAAACTGGCACATCTTGTCCGTATCTCTGTCAGTCACGCCTGACACTGTGGTTCCCCTGACATCACTGTGACATCACAGGCTCAGAGCAGGGATAACGCCTGATACTGTGGTTCCCCTGACACATCACTGTGACATCACAGGTGACATCACAGTGATGTCAGATACTCAGAGCAGGGATCTCCAGATATGGGCATATAAGTGACATCATAGTGGTGTGGCTGCCTGATTCAGACAGGGATCTCCATGTATGGGCATAAAATGGATTGTATGTCATGGGAACCACTCTAACAGAATCCCTTTTATGCCCATATATGGAGATCCCTGATGTCATCGATATTAAGCCTATATCTAACAGGACTTCATATGCGAATGCCCATATATGTGTGGCTGCATGGTTCAGACAGGGATCTCCATGTATGGGCATAAAATGGATTATATGATGTCAGATGTGATAGACGTCATAAGATTTCACATAACGAATAACTGAGTAAGCATGCTTGGGGTCTCACAGCATATCTCCATATACAGTACATTGATCTCCATATGGGTAACTGGACAGAGGGCCAAGACATGGCATGACCTCGTCGCTTGTCGCCCTGAGGCGTCTTACTAGTTATTATATTATTACTACTACATTCCTTGAGTTGCTGTGTAGCAGTATTAATCTATCTATAAATGCGAGAAGTCTCTGCGTGTCTGTCTGCGTGTATGTAATCCGCGTATCTCGAGAACCGTTCGTCCCACCGGCTTCAGATTCGGCACGCACGTTCTCCGCCGCGGCGCGGAGTGCAGTGCCCGGCCTCGACCCGACCCGACGCGCGTTTTTTCCGAAACGGCGCAAAACGTTCGGAATCTCCTTATGCGGAGCTGATTGTTGACATCAGGCTGTTCCGGAGGAAATCGGCGTAAGCTCTGACTCATTGTGACATCACTTCATAAAAGGCTCTGACATCACGTACGCCACATGAGTCAACAAAAAATCTCTGTGAGTGTGTAATCCGCGTATCTCGAGAACCGTTCGTCCCACCGGCACGCGCGTTCTCCATATATGGGCATAAAATGAATGCCCCCATATATGGGCATAAAATGGATTGCAGACAGACAGATACAGATATCTCCATATATGGACATAAATGGACAGAGGCAAACAGATGGTCAAAGATCTCCATATATGGGCATAAAAACGTTCGGAATCTCCTTATGCGGAGCTGATTGTTGACATCAGGCTGTTCCGGAGGAAATCGGCGTAAGCTCTGACTCATTGTGACATCACTTCATAAAAGGCTCTGACATCACGTACGCCACATGAGTCAACATCAGGCTGTTCCGGAGGAAATCGGCGTAAGCTCTGACTCATTGTGACATCACTTCATAAAAGGCTCTGACATCACGTACGCCACATGAGTCAACAAAAAATCTCTGTGAGTGTGTAATCCGCGTATCTCGAGAACCGTTCGTCCCACCGGCACGCGCGTTCTCCATATATGGGCATAAAATGAATGCCCCCATATATGGGCATAAAATGGATTGCAGACAGACAGATACAGATATCTCCATATATGGACATAAATGGACAGAGGCAAACATATGGTCAAAGATCTCCATATATGGGCATAAAAACGTTCGGAATCTCCTTATGCAGAGCTGATTGTTGACATCAGGCTGTTCCGGAGGAAATCGGCGTAAGCTCTGACTCATTGTGACATCACTTCATAAAAGGCTCTGACATCACGTACGCCACATGAGTCAACAAAAAATCTCTGTGAGTGTGTAATCCGCGTATCTCGAGAACCGTTCGTCCCACCGGCACGCGCGTTCTCCATATATGGGCATAAAATAAATGCCCCCATATATGGGCATAAAATGGATTGCAGACAGACAGATACAGATATCTCCATATATGGACATAAATGGACAGAGGCAAACAGATGGTCAAAGATCTCCATATATGGGCATAAAATGGACGCAGACAGACAGATACAGATATCTCCATATATGGGCATAAATGGACACAGGCAAACAGATGTTCAAAACGGATCCTATGACAACAGGTATAATGAGCTTTGCATTAAAGGGGGAACCGGCACTGTGTCTGCAACACAGTTGGAGGCACAGACAGATACTCCATATATGGGCATAAAATGGACGCAGATAGACAGATATCTCCATATATGGGCATAAAATGGACCCAGAACTATAACTGCAGTGATCTCCATATATGGACATAAAATGGACGCCGACAGACAGACAGACAGATACAGATATCTCCATATAGGGGCATAAATGGACACAGGCAGACAGATGGTCAAAACGGGTCCTATGAAAACAGATATAATGGGGTTTGCATTAAAGGGCGGGGCATTCATTCCCTATTTACATTGTTCCGAGTTGGCCAGGTCGCCGACTAGTAATACATAATATAGTAACTCATTGTTACTACCTCTGACGAGTTGAGCCTGGTTTAGTTTGGTTGACGAATAGAAGCCTTTCTTTCTTTCTTTCTTTCTTTCTTTCTTTTTAAGCAATTCTATGACGCAACCTGTTGTGTGTCTTTGAGCTGGTAGCATCATGCGGTTCATCGCACCGCAGTGTTTGTGTTTGTGGAACAAGAGGCTTTGGGCGGGTTTGTTCTAATAGGCTGAATTGATTAGGATTTTTGTTTATGCTACTGGGAGACACTCGGTTACTTGGAACACTTGTTACTGCCTCTGAGCTTGGTTAATGCGTACTTTCTTCAGTTATTCCATCACTCTGTGATTCTATGTGAAATAAGCTTCCGAGCTTCCGAGCAGGTGCTGGGATGCAGTTGGACCGATTCATTTTGTTGAGAATTCACCATCTGCAAGTGGCTTATCGTTTTCTTCTCTTGACTTGTAATGTAATTGGGTGGTGTTATTTTTTTGGTGCTGTGTGGCTATAAGCTAGGCTAGGCTATAGGCTAGGTAACGTGTGTGTTCATGCGTGCATGTGTGTGTGGGTTTCATTCATTCATTCATTCATTCATTCATTCATGCATTCATTCATGCATTCATTCACAATCATTCAAAAAGGACTTCATTGATGCCAGGTCAGTGTGAATATGAATAGGTACAGTACAGGTTATTGTAGACAGTTTGTTGACAAGGTTTAGTCTACAGATTGCTCTGACGAATGAATCGCACTTCTTTCATTTCCTTATGATTATGCTGACCTTGCCTTTTCCCTACAGTAGACCTATGGCAGATCATCCGTGAAACAGTATAAAACTCACATTTATCAATGAAATCGTATATCTAATTGATCCATGAAATCGTAGAAAAATCTAATTTATCCATGAAATCGGCCAGCGGTATCCTGCCAAGGTTAATTGAATACCAAAAAATGTGAATGTTTGTATCAATTACTCACCTTGTGTTGCCCAGAATACCTGACAAATTAAGGCTATTATTTGAAAGCCTTCGCATTTTTGCAATTTCTGATACAATAGAGTTGAGACAAAGTGACGACAAATTGGCCTCAACAAATTCTCAAACAACTCATGCAGTGACATTCCAAGCCTCAGGTATCCAGTGAATAAAGTACAGGACAGTTAGTGGCCTGATTTTAAAACTAGGTTTTGAGTCTACATTTCACTGGGGGCATTACATTTCCTGACATTTGTTTAATGTGCAAGCACATCAAACTACTCACGCTTAACATTTCACTTTATGGGTCTACTGCTTAGCCTGCTGTACATGGACTGCATTTACAGCATTGGTTCTCATAGTGGGTCCTTGAGGGAGTTCCAGGGGGTCCCCGGGTAAATGATAGTTAGGAACCAAATGGATCCTTATGGATATGTAACTCAGAGAGTGTACAAATGGAACCAAATGGACCCATTTCATTCCATTTGTACACTCTCAGAGTTAAATTAACATTGATTTCACAATATAGATTGGGGTCTCAGAGATTGAAATGCCATTAAATGGGGGCTAATGCGGGCTAATAAAGAGTCAATTTTAGTGCTTTTTCTAGTCTTCCATCCATGATTGCCACCAACCTGCTCGCAGGAGCAGTTAAAAAAACAACAACCAACATTTAAACCCTATATACTTGTTTGGCGGGGTACCCCATGGCTCTTATGGCTCCATCCTTGGTCCTCTTGTATTTCCCTCAGCACCAAATCTCTTTTGTGCTTTGTGAGCTTCTAAATTGGCAATTTTCGCTGACTAGGGAGGCTCTGGTTCAAGTGGTTATAGGGTTGTATTCTTTGTGACTTGCTCCTTGCTCAAACAAAGACACTTTGGCATGCATGAGGAGGATATTAAATGTATCTTTACAGCCAGTCCTTTTTGTTATAATGTACCACCCTTTTGGAGTGTACTTGAAACGTTTATCTGAATTTTCATTTTCTATCAAGTGTGATCCTTAATAGCTGATTTAAATTTTCACGTTGACTATGATAGCATAGTGGTGTATTCTATCTCATTATTACTAGACTCTCCTGGCTTGGGTTAGGGTTAGGGTTAGGGTTAGGGTTAGGGTTAGGTTAGTGAGAGTCTAACTCACTGTTTCAACCACACTCTTGATCTCATTCTGGCAACAAAATGGAATTTCCTCACAGAATCCTTTTCTATCGGACATTAATTAATAACGTTTGAACAACTCACCATTAGACAAAAATGTATTTACACGCAAAGTATTGTACTTTCTTGTGAACCTTTGATTAAAGCTATTTCACTCAGTTATGGACAGTGTGTTATGCCTTTGCATTGAAAGAGTTCTCTGGCCTGTTTGTCTGCTGACTCACTGATATATCTTTCGAAATGCGCTCAAACAGACAGAATGCTGGGCATGACATAGGCGAACATTTGGTGAAAAATGAAGATCTACAAGAACAAAACGCATTACAAGTTATCGCTGCATGCCAAACTAAACTTGTTACTTGAACTTGGTCTGCTCTTTTCCCCCCTACTACACTAAAGCTCTTTGAGAATAGAGGGTATGCACGTGACATCATCATACCTGGATTTTATGTGGGACCGCCTTGAGGAATGAGGAAGTGAGGAGGAGTCGGGAGGGGTTTCCAAACTCCAATGCTTCACACTGCTTTATGTTTTGCCACCCAGTCTAGATGAGTGGCATACAATGCATACCCCTCTATAGCCAATCTACAAGCTCACAGCCCCTCGCAGTGCAAGGGGTTGTGAGCTTGGTATAATAGTTCTCCTTAGAATAGGGATGCTATTGGGTTCAAGTGGTTAATGTAAAAAGAAAACTACTGGCACAGAAAGATTTTGTGGACCCCCTGTAGCAACTCTGAGAACCCCCTATGGCAGTGTTTCTCAACCTGTTTTCTGCAGGGGTGTAAATATCGTCACTGTCGGGAAGAATCCTTGTATCTGGTATAGTTTCAAATTTGTACTTTTCTTCGCAAAGTAAAGCCCGGCTTCATCATACAAGGCTGTCGCACAACAGTAGTGAAAACAGCAGATCTACAAGCACACAACGCCTCGCGGTGTGAGGCGTTGTGTGCTTGTAGATCGCCTGTTTTCACTAGTTTAAATAATTTTTAAAATGATAAATACAATACTGGCTTTCAAGCAGTTTCAAGGGGTACACATGACCCTTCTCAGGGGCACACCAAAGGTCCCCAGGCACAGTGGTTGAGAAACACTGCCCTATGGGTCCCAGACCCCTTTTGAAGACCCCTGCTTTAAATCCAAACCCCTCTAAAGAAGGTCCAAAGAGGTCCTTGAAATGTACCGGTAACTGAACTTCTAATGAAGAGGAAAATGTGCAGAATCATGGAGAGAAGCAGGCTGGGTGCCAGCAACCGCAGAGTCTAGGGGGTTCACTTCAAAACCACAGTGGTGTTATCCGGGTTGGCCCATAGTGTCTATCTATGCTAACACATATTGGCTGTGTGTTCTTCTGGAGGAGGGAAACCCCCAGACGGTGAGAGTGAACTTTTACACTGTAAGTAGCCTGCTCCTACGCCTGGGGGGCGCTGCCTGTCAGCGGGGGGTTTGGAACTGGAGAATTAGGACTTTCTGTGAATAGCGTTCTCCCTCGATTTTGTGTATCTTGGGATTTGCCCTTTTCAATTTTACAATCAAAAGCACTCCACTGTATCACAGATGATTTAGCACAGCTTTCTCTAGTTAAAGCATGCTGCAAGTTTACTACTGGATATAATGAAGGCGTATAGGGAAGGAAATAAAAAACATTGATTCAGCTGCACAATTTTTATCTCATTCTATGTGTTGCCTCCAAATATAGCAGCACTGAACCAGGCCACGAGAGCTGAGCCTGGTAAATGGATGAACCTATCTTTTGCAGGTAATTCCTTTTATACAAGTTCAAACATTATTCATTCTTTCTGAGATGCAATTTCTATTTCCATTTCTATTGTGTGCTTTTGAAATACTGTTTTTAAACAACTGCAATCGGTATTCAGACTAATTGAAATTCTCTTGCACACATACAGTCCTTTTCAATGAATACAGATAAATTATGACACCATGAAAGGCTGCATGGTGGACAGTGGACTCTTATTGTAATAACAAACATTAATTTGCAGCACAGTGTGCAGCAACAAATCCAGAGAATAAACTCTTGACATTGTTCATATATATATTTTCAAACTGCTTTTGCTCCCTCTGAGAGCTAATTTAGAATTTGAACATAAATAATATATCAAATTCCATTCAAATTATTTATTATAACACCAAAGGGAGCACGGAAGGCACGCACCCACGAACGCACGTGTGCGGGAGTCGCGTGCGCACGCACACACACACACACACACACACACACACTCTCAGTTACTTTCCACCAATGCACATACCGGTACGTGCACATTCGTTTTTGTGCATCGTTCCCATCGTATCGTTATGGAAAATAACGATATGATGGGAACGATGCTCAAAAATGATTTTTTTACCCACTTCTTTTCTTCTGTAAACCTGTGATGTGACCATAAAGCTGATTCGGATTTGTGGCGTGTTTGATGAGCACATAATGTGTTTACAGGCTGAGATGTGTATTGGTCACGAAACGTGAGGGTATAAGCCTACTGTCGTGGTCGTGCATACTAAACTATACCAGGCTGAGACTTTCTCAGTTAGTTGGTAATTATCTTAAGAGATCTTGATTCATCTCTGTCATTAGGAGTGCTTTATGGACATAAGCATAATTTATCCTGGACTATTGTCATTAGGAATGTTTTATGGATATAAGCATAATTTATTCCGGACTATAACAATTGTTTATAGCCATGTTCAGCCGCTCATTGGCTACAAACCATCTGCTCATGCTGCTCCAGGCTGGCCTTGGATCGATGGTTATAAATATCCTTGCTAAAGCGCTCAGGCTATAGTTTTATAACCAACATGTGAGGAGTATAAAGGCAAAATCTATTCGCTTATTTAGCAAATGTGAGACCCCTGTCTCTGCATTTACGGTTCCCACAGTGTTCAGGGCGCCTGTTCAGAGAGGGGTGGAACTAGGGGGGATAGCGTGTACCTCCGCATGCGTTATGCCCCCCTGGTGATGCTCCTTAATGCCAGGTGAAAAGAAGATGGTGGCATGACGGGATCGGGTATCGGAGGAGACCCGTTGTTGTTGTTTTCACCCTCCCAATGAGTACTGTGGGGATTAGCAGGGATGGGTATAGCGTAGAGCATGGGAATGGGAGAATTGGCTTAACACTAAATTGGGTATATGGAGGGGGAAAAATGTTTCTTTTATTTTACTTCATGGGCAGGGTCTCTTTTCTTTATACTACATTTTTACGAACCGTGATGGCCTCAAGACCGTGTGCTATTTTGTACCAATGATTGTGATGAGAATGGGACTTGGGGTGTCATCAATATGTGTGTGTACCTGCCTCATTGTTACATTGTACCTTAATAATAAAAAAGATTTGAAAAGAGCAAATGTGCCGTTCTTCTCAAACACAAAGCATATGGCTACACTTGAAAGGTCGAATAGAATTCTCCATGTTTTTAATGCAGTGGTGTTATTAATTACATTTACTCAAGTACTGTAGGCTACTTTTAAAATTGAGGTATTTATTTTACTGGAGTATTTCTGTTCTGTACTTTTACTGCTACTCCACTACATTTATTTGAAAACTTCAACCCTACAGTATATACATTTCGGCCATTTGAAAATAGCCGATCTACAATGCGTCAATGGGACATTTTTATTCACTTATAAATTAATATAAATTACAAAAAAAGTATTCAAGATACCTACTGTATTAGCAAAATGGAAGCACACCATTACCTGAAGCCGGTCGATTTGATGGCTTGAGTGTGCCGCGAAAACTGTGGGAGGAGTAGCGTGCCAAACTTTGGCTCGTCGCTTTAGCATCTTCCCATTAAAGTCAATGGGAAATTTGTATTCACTAGTAAATTAATATAAATGAAACTGTTCAAGATATCTCTTAGCCCCTGGGGCTCTATCCTTCATCTGCTGCTTCTGTCTCTCCACGGCAAATCTCTTCAACAAAAACAAAAAAAGCCGATCTACAAGCTCACAATGAGTCACGAGTTTTGCCGAATGTTCGCCCTCAGCAATAGCGATACTGGTGCCGTTAAGCTTAATTCATAGTACAATTTCTTCCCCCTGTTGCATTCACTTTGCTGGCTTCCGGTTGCTTCCCGCTCCGTACCCAATTCAGAACAATGGTGATGATGACATACAAGGTAATGGAGGGCATGGCACCCCGTTATTACCTCCAGGACATGATCCACCCCTCCCCTTTCAGGATGTCTGTTGATGTTTCAAATGACAACTCTCTCCCAAAGGGTCCTACGAAAGTCACAAGTCTATATGAAGAAAAAGATGCCCGAGGGCACGGTCACACCACCCAAATATTCTACCTATGAGAGTGGATTCTGCCAATGCATTTCAATGGAAATGACCTTGCATTTATGCTTGAAGCATTCTCCACGCAGATGCTGCTTTTCCCGCTCTGTCCAATTGAGCTAGTCAAAGGCGGATCGTTCCAAGACTCAGGAAGTGACAACTGGTTAGCTACGTGTGTTGTTGCGACCGTAGGTCGCATTTACTACCAAAACCTCCACCGGCTGTCCGTGGGTGAGTGAGTGAGTCAGTCCGTCACACTTTTGCCCTGCTCATATCTCCACAACCGTTGCCCCCATCCATGCCAAATTTTGCACACACACTCCTTGACTGCCAAACTACAACCTCCAAGGACCCCCGGAGCCCCCCCTGGGGCTGTAAAATGACCAAATGTGGTCACACGTCACACTTTTTCCCTGCTCATATCTCCGCAACCGTTGACCCGATCCATGCCAGATTTTGCACACACACTCCTTGCCTGCCAAACTACAACCTCCAAGGACCCCCCCAGCCCCAGGGACCCCCAGGTCCCTGGGGGACCCCCATATGTAAAAAATGACCAAATGTGCAAAAATGACCAAATGACCACCCCAACGGGGCTGCTCACAGGGAATTCCTGGGGACCACCCACTCCTGGTGCTCCAGAACGGATGCAAAAGTGGTGGCGCCCCCAGTGGAGGACCCCCTCCACTGCAGCTCACATAAAATGCCCTAACTCGGCCTAGGAGCGTCCGGGAGAGCCGGGGCCGGTACCTATTCGTCCACCTACGGTCGCTTATCTCCCGATTAGGGAGTCTTACTGGTGTAACTATGGGTGTCTATTGTATCCTAAGGATATTAGGCTATACCATTACTGTTGGTGTTAATCACTAGAGGGCGATGCAAACTAAGGCAAGTTGTGTTACAGACCAGCGTGAATATGAAACACACAGTTGCTATAGATGCAACGTGTGTGTTTTATATTCACCGCTGGTTTATCATCCGGCAGCTATACTTTGGTCTATTAACCGTATGTGCCCTGACAGACAAAGTCGGAAGTCTGAAAATATACCCATCAGAGTTGAAGTTGGCTCTAGGCCATCTTCGATTTAATCACGATGGAGATTTAGGTTACACTACGGTACGACTCAAAGTTGACTTGCATGGGAGATGCTCTGCGTGTCAGCAGTCTGAAGTGAAAGTACATAAGAGGAGGATTACAGACATCTGTTTTGGTAAGATAAAATCAATGTAGCTTTTATTTTATTTTATTTTGTTATCCTCCATCGTTTGAATGCAGAATTCTTAATGGAGCAGCCTTTTAAATAACACATTATAAAGCCAAAAGGGTGCTGCAGTTGGGCCAAGGACCACCCAGCGCCCTCACAGTTTTGATGATTGCGGTTGTCCAGAACTGCCAATCAGACCGATATGCACATATACCGTATAGGCATATGAGATCCGGTTGTCCCAAACCGCTGATCTGTCTGATACGGCCATATATGGGCATACTACTGATGACATCTGGGACGAACCGTCCGTCCGACTAACTTCAAACTCTGTGTGCATGTTGCGAGAACCTGAGGGAGTGCTGTGCCGAGCATGAAGTCGGTCAGATACACGTTTTCTTTTTTTCCATAGGCATATGGAGATCTGGTTGTACAGGACTTCCAATCTGAATGATATGAGGCACAAGCTGATGACATCAGAGAGCTAGCTATATGGCCATAAAAAGAATTATATTAGAGAGTAAAGCTACTTATGAGAGAGATGAGAGAATACAAATTACAGTTCAGCACAATAAATGAATCAAAAACCACAGTGAAAGACAAATTGGAAGGTCTTCAGCTTTGATTTAAGAGAACAGAGTTGCAGCAGACCAGCAGTCCTCCGAGACTTTGTTCCAAATGAGGGGTGCGTAAAAAACTGAAAGCTGCTGTCTGTACTCATCATGCTGACCTTATGAAAGCCCCACCTGCCCATAAAAGCTTTCATGAGCTATGAGGGATGACAGCCAGACATAAAGACGTGAACAAAATGAACTGATTTGTTGCAGCGCGTCTGAGATTGTTTCTGTAGCATTGCCTCTGTCCATCTCGCCTCTTTTCTCTCCTCTAGCCCTGCTTTAATATCTCTCCTTGTAGCAGTAACAGGGCGACAGCAGCCACAGATCAAAGTCAGTCTAGGTTGAACACGTTTACCCCATCTAGTGGTAAACGTTTCCCTGGGCATAGATGGAGGGTTGGGGGTTATTTTTGTATGTGTGATGGAAATGAGAGGATATGGAAAAAAGAGAGGGATAGTGACACAGAATTCAGTAGATAGTTACAGTACAGTAAGCTAGAGCAGTGGTTCTCAACCTTTTCAGGCCACGACCCCCAAAATAATCACATTTTCATATTTTCTACATGCTCACAACGCCTGTTGTGGCGTTGTGAGCATGTAGATCTGCTATTTTCACAATTTTCTGCCTCTAAAATTTGACAATTTGGACAATGTTTAATGTGTCATTTTAGAGGTATTAAAAGGTCCTTAAATTGTCACTTTAGATATGTGCTAAGTAGTGATACTGGGAGACATGCTGAGAGAGAGAGAGAGAGAGAGAGAGAGAGAGAGAGAGAGAGAGAGAGAGAGAGAGAGAGAGAGAGAGAGAGAGAGAGAGAGAGAGAGAGAGAGAGAGAGAGAGAGAGCAGCACAAACAGGGCTGTGTGTGTTTGTGTTTGTGGTTGTTGTTGTTGTTATGGATGGTTAGCCTGAGGAGGTGGAATAATTGGTTATGTGCTATGTTGAGGTGCTCTAAAGTTCATACTCTGCAGGACCAGAGGGAAATGTGTGACATGTTATCAGAACAGGTGTGTAGCTTCGGTACTGCTATACACAGTCTGCCCTGCCCTGGTAATTCTACATTTTCAGTTGTGTACTTGCCCAATATTCACAAGCATTCACGGATCATTCTCTTAGCTCTGCTAATAACCAGGGGTGCGGGTCTTTTGGGCCATGGAGCCATGGAGTTTTGACTATGGTTTATTTATATATTTCCCCTTATTGCTTTTGCTCATTCGACTCAATTTCAACATTGAAAAGCCCATACTGTTTGTCTTATATGACAGTCAGTACACATTCCATATTAAAAAAACGAAACAGAAATGGAATCTGGTCGACCTAGAGCCATGGAATGCATTAAGCCGGCCCACATTGGCCACTGATATTAGTGAAGATGTGAAATTGGTTTTGTGCTTGTGTGATGCTGCAATGGTGAAGATTCCACTAGATTTATTTGAAAACTTGAGTTAATAGTTACTTTGCAGATTTAAATTATAATATTATAAAACATACATACCACTTTAGCCCTATTTTATACCTACAAGCTGATGCCTTGCTGATGCGATGTGTTGTGAGCTTGTAGATCTGCTATTTTCAAACATTTTGTACTTTCACTTTAAGTACATTTTCATACTTTTAGTTCCGGGCTTTTACTTGTAAGAGTATTTCAATATTGCAGTATTTGATACTTTTACTTAAGTAAAACATGTGAGTACATTTTGCACCACTGTCCAAGACACAGTAACTTGTGTTTTGTAGTGGTGGACATTAGTAACGAAAGCACCTTTACTTATTCCTTGGGGTAAAGGTGGCTCCCCCAAAACTTTGAAAAGTGATGACTAAACCATATTTTTTGTGGGGCCGTTTTTAGCCTAAGGAATGTTTTTCGTGCAAAACAAATGCTTGCAATGGATTCAGAATCATGAAAAAACCCTAGTTTGACTCCTCACATGCTACTTAAAGCATATTTATTTTGGTGTGTTTTATCCTGTATAGTTAATTTAATGGGACACCAACTTTAATCAGCTGTAACGGATTCTCCTAGGGAAACCGAA
Organism: Nannobrachium achirus; assembly: GCF_963921795.1. Lineage (NCBI taxonomy): Eukaryota > Metazoa > Chordata > Actinopteri > Myctophiformes > Myctophidae > Nannobrachium > Nannobrachium achirus. Next base: position 32,838,724 of record NC_137820.1, on the reverse strand, counting down.
TTTCAGGGTTTGTGAGATGTGTTACTAGACACCTTTACAAACACATTGGTGAAGAAATGTTTTGGTAAGGAATTTATTCCAGGACTTTTTAAGATATCCCCCGACTAATTCTAATGAATACGACACTGACCTCATCAAACCCTTGATAGCCATGGAAACGACTGGATCATCACATAGATCTCCATAGATTTAGCTGGCCAATACCTCTACTTCTGACATCACAAACTCCAGATATGGATATAGCTCCATATAAGGATATGGATATATAAGTTAATGGGGATAATACATTCACTAATACATTTATATCAATTAAACTATACAACTTTTCTCTACAGAAAATTATTCTGCACGATTCCCAATGAAGCCGGTCGATTTGACACATGGCGCGAGTGTGGCGCAAAAACGGAGTAGTGTGTCAAACTTTTGGTCACTCTGTCTTGAATAATTAAGTCGGACAAGCACTATAGTGTGTTGCCCTGTTAGGGCAACCACACTAAAAATAGTGAAAATATCAATACAAACAAACAACAAACAAGCTTACAACGCGTCACATCGCACCGCAGTCTCAACAGCAGTATGAACTATAGGAGAGATACTTCTCAAAATATATGTGATTTCAAACAAAAAGTGAGACGCAGGGAGCACAGGGTGACTTTGCTATTCACAGTCTCAAGGTAGCATCTTTTGTTTTCCTTGCTATATGTGAGTGAAGAGAGGCAGGCACTTGGAACGTGTCTGCAGGCATTTAAATGCACTTGACAGGCTGTGACATACAGCTCTTTGTTTTCATTTTTAGAAACGGCTTCACTGCGAGAAGGCCATGGTACTTAACTGGAAAATGGATCAAATTGCCTTCTCTCTGTAATGTGGAATGATAGTGTTTTGTGGATTCTTAGAGCGATTAGATTCTATTTACACCGTATGCATCTTGTTAATTACACAGTTCAAGTATTTCTTTTACGGCGTGGCTCTGCAATAGGAGGGTTGGTCTGTGTGTGTGTGTGTGTGTGTGTGTGTGTGTGTGTGTGTGTGTGTGTGTGTGTGTGTGTGTGTGTGTGTGTGTGTGTGTGTGTGCGTGTGCGTGTGCGTGTGCGTGTCTATTGTCTGTGTGGTCGGAGCTAACCTCGCAAAATGCTGGACTGATCAGTATCAAATTCCTTGTGCACACTGCCCGTAGGCTCCAGGAGTTCTGCAATCTTTACTTTCACATAATATTTTCCTTTAATTTTATAGTGGATGTCAGTGGGGCTCTGATCAGACCCTAACCTTGCCCATCTTGTATTTCTATTTCGATTATTTGCGCTGTTGGTGCGTGTGTGGTTATGGGAGGGGGGAGGTGCCAAAATGTCTGTCACAGCAGGCAGATCTGGCACCACTAGTGACCTCTCTCTCTCTGCTGAAGGAATTCGCCGTGTCGAACACGGACAAACTTGGCTGCCGAACTCGGCTGCTTTGGTTAGTGCGGTCGAATTCTGGGACTGAGGAGTTTATCCGGGCATAAAGGAACAAAACCCAGAGCGGAGAGAACAGTGACCATGGTTCCACAGAATGGCCGCACAATAATGGCGAAGATGGAAGCCAGCCAGTGGTGTTTTCAACCACTTCCCTCCCCATACACCGTTGGGAAGTCCCAAAGGGACAGTTTTCCACGGTGCTGCGAGGAATCTTGGATGTTGTTCGGGTTCTTGTAACACACACACGCACGCACGCACGCACGCGCACACACACACACACACACACACACACACACAGAGATTTTGACAGAAGGTCAACACGTCGATTTGTCAGAACCGGGATACTATGACCAGTGGTGTAAAGTAACTAAGTATGCTACTTAAATTAACATGCAGGTACTTTTACTTTACTGGAGTATTTAAAAAAAATCAGCACTTCTACTCCACTACATCTCAGAGACACTTATTGTACGTTTACTCCACTACAATTATTTTAAATAATTTTTTATACATTTTGAACACTCGTGAAATCGAACATTCTTCATAATGAGTACTTTTACTTTTGTTGCTTCAAGTACATTTTGATGTCAATACTTTTGTACTTTTACTCAAGTACATTTTGTAACGTTTGACAAAAACATTTGAGTACTTTTTCCACCGCTGACTGCGAGGAGCAACCACTAGACTGCAGACATGTTCATCAGCTACTCATATTCACATCTAATTACACCGTTTAATCCCTGGTTACATTAATGTTGATTTATGATTTACATTCAAACACACCAGCGGTGGAGGAAACCATGCATGGCATCACCAGCCTGCTTATCAGGAACACTTAGGGCTTCGGCGTCTTCTTGCTCAAGGACACTTGTCACAGAGCCAGGGGGACCCCGCAGGGATCCAACTGGGACGGCCACACCTCAAGAGCCTCTGCCGCCCTATATTATGTGTATATACTGTATTTATATGTATATATTTATCGCGGAACTTGTTTGCTTTGAACTCGGAAGTCAGCGGTGATGTGTTTTTCACTGCCTTTACTCCACTGATAGATGAATATGGCTCCAAAAATTGTCTAGGAAAAGCAATTCCTCAGGCGTCACAACAATTCCTGCCCCCATTTTTCACATCCATAGAGAATAGAAAGAGGTTAATTTGACTGCTTTCCTGCACAGAGAGATATACCAACACCCCAACTGACTTAGTGAGAAGCTAACCTTTTTGCTTCTCCCTCTCAAGATGGATGTATGCAGAAATCTGTCAAAACTAACTGTGCACGCGCGGTCGCGCGTGTGTGTGTGCGCGCGCGCGTGTGCGTGTGTGTAGGACAGAGCCAGACGAACAAATCAAGGAGGGTAAGAAAGAAAGAAAGAAAGAAAGAAAGAAAGAATGAAAAATCAAGGAGGGAAAGAAAGAAAGAAAGAAAGAAAGAAAGAAAGAAAGAAAGGGTCACACTACCGTATTGTCTGCAGGTGTTTTGCATGTAGATTGCATTGTTTTTTAACAACTCTGCCCCCTATAGACAGATTGATGTGCTGCTCTAATGTAGTGATTGTTTTAATGTATTTATTTATTTCAAGGACCTCCAGTTGGTATGCATTAAGGCCAAGGTTTGATACTCTTTTTCATCTCTGAACCTCCATCGACACAGGGTCCTTTTCACTTTAAGAGAGTATGAATGGAACCAAATCAGGTCCATTTGGTTCTATTTGTGCCCTCTTGGAATTACAGGCCATAAACTGTGTTGTGTACAGACTGCTGGCTGATGCACAGTCCCCACTGTTTATTTCATCCTCCTATCCAAAGATTAGCATAACATTTTAAACAGGACTCACACTGGAAAAAAAAAGAAAAATCTTCTAATTACAACAATAGCAATTTCCAGATTCAAGATTCAAGAGGGTTTGTTTGTTTGTCACTCACTTATACGGATACAAGGAGCTAAATGCTGGTGTGGAATGCTCCACAAGACTACACTAACCAGGCGCCTGCTGTATTTACATTTCTGCCAGTGGGTGCTCGAAACAGTTGAATGCCTGCATACACCCACCATAAACCTTCAATGACCAGGCAGCCTACATGACTAGTTGGAAAAAGCAGCCCGACTCACACATTGCAGCACCATAGGGAATGCATTCCCACTAGGAAACAAAAACGAGCACTCTCAGTTTGTATGCAGTTTACCGGGTGCACGGCTCACGAGGATTCACAGAAAGAAAGAAATAGTCAGCACTCTAGTACTTCTGGTACTTTTAATTCATAAGCGCTGTCTGTCCGTGCGCTTGTGAACTAAAAGTACCAGAAATACATTACAATGCATTCCCACTCCCAAGACAGCAAACGGGGGACGGGTTGGGACGGATTTGACCAAACGTCTTTTTAGCGGAGCCGTCACCCTTTTACGTCTTGGGATTGAGAACGGCACTTTCGCATTTCTGGAGTGCGAATGTGACCGGGACGTTGTCAGATGTTTTGTCCCAAGAAGTAAATAGCCCATAGGCCGTTTTGGGAGTGAGAGTGGTTTGAAAGAACAGTGGTGAAAGGAAACAAAAAGAAAGCTACCTAACATACTGGAAAGAGACAACCCAAAGCCAAAGCAAAATGGAATGCTATCTGGCACTAAAAAGAGAATATACGTTAGCAGAATATCTGAGCACAGTAAAAGACCCAAAACTTAGGAAAGCCTTGACTAGGTACAGACTCAGCGAACACAGCCTTGCAAAAGAGAAAGGCCGGCACAGACAGACCTCACTCCCAAGGGAAGATAGGCTATGTACACACTGCACACAAAATGTGGTAGAAACAGAGCTACACTTTCTAACCACCTGCTCACTATACCAAGACATTAGAGACGCATACTTCCCACAGATTACACACACCCGAAGTGAGTTTGAAAACTCGACCAATGATGAAAAACTCCCATATCTACTGGGAGAAATACAACAATGCGCAAACACAGCAGCAAGATTTGTGAACTGTTGTGACAAAAGAAGGCTAGAAACACAACCACCCTAAGGACTACAAACCATGGATTGACATCTAGACCTACTGCACATACAGTATGAAACAGAGCTGATACCTTTAAATGCATTTTGAGGGGAAAAAATGCTGCTATTTGTACCCTGTATATAAAATGTCACAATGCGACATAGCTCTGTTTACTCAATGCTGTACCCCCTCCAACTGTATATATGTTCCCCATTTTCAACTGTTTTTTATTGTATTTGTGATACTTGCTTTGGCAATGTAAACGTATGTTTTCTCATGCCAATAAAGCTCCTTTGAATTGAAAAAAAATTGAAAGGGGGAAATCTCGCAGGTATCGCTACTCACCCCATGGAGGTTAGGGTTAGGTCTGGTTGTCGAAAAGATGACTTGTAGAAATAGCGACACGCTCCCGATGGAAGCACGCTTGTGCATGCATGCGCGCACGCGTGTGCGCACACACACACACACACACACACACACACACACACACACACACACACACACACACACACACACACACACACACACACACACACACACACATTTTACAGGGATTGGAGGTTCAAAGGTATAACTAGCGACACGCACCATGAAACGCACAGAAAGTAATCAACAAAACCACCAGAATGGTTTTGAAAAAAGGCTAACATGAACATGAATCACAGGTCAAGTGCACAATGACAATCCAACACAATCACACCACCATCACCGTGTCTGTGAGTCAATAACGCTGCATATTAACAAGCCAAACATGTTACGACACTACGTCTTGCAACAGAGCATAGAAGCGATAGTATTGGCAATGTGTTGAGACATTATATTGTGTAATAATATGTTAACTGTGTGTCGACACATTATGCATTTTATTATTATTGGAACTGAAGTGAACGTGTCCCCTCAGCCTTTTTTACGGTTTTGCACAAATAATTCACTTCACAGGAGAATATATATACAGTATATAGTAGTGAAAATAACATCACTTGGTGTTAGATATAGGCTGGATAACAGCCTCTGATGTCAGCATTACCATTATCAACATCAATATTTTTCCAAGCATTAATCACAGCTGTCTCTGCCAACCAGGAGCCATCATGAAACAAATCAGAGCAATAGTGGAAACCAATGCCATGCAATGCATCGAGGCCAATGTGACGGAACCATCAAATGTGCTGAGTGGGACAGTGAATGACATTTGGATGATTTTTTTTTTATCTAGGATGAGCACCACCGACACCAAAGCCCTATCCACTGTCTACAAAGGAAACAGACACACTTGATGCAGATTTCACAGCTAAATGCAGTGGCAAATGAATGCTCCAAGTTCTGCCTGTTAATCCCGATGGCCGTCTTCACGAGAAGAATATGTCTACCATCTTAGATCAAAGCTCTGCCTCTAGCAAATAGTTCTTTCTTTGACATGTTTGTCATGTGTGCGGGGAACAGGAATACCCATGACTTCAGGAAGAAGAACGTGTGGCAGTGGCTTAATCAGTCATCCTGCGGATTGATTGAACAATAAGAATCCAATTCCACACTCTGATTGAGTGTAATCAAGTACCAGAAAACAGAGCAGAACCCAAGCCATCTTATCCCACACAGGAGCATCACAGTTAATGAGAAATACATCCAGAAAAGCTCCTCTCCATGCTCATACATGCTTAAACTATGGAGAAGAACCCAGATATTGAAGATGATTTAGTCCAGGGGTGGGCAATTTTTTTTAATCTTTTTTTATCTTTTTTTTTTTTTTTTTTTTTTATCATAGAGAGGGCCACTATATTTCCACACTCACTCCCGAGGGCCAGATCTGCTGTCTGGCAGAAACCTCTTATCTCCATAGTTTAACTCTTTTCGTGCATTAATGTCCTTCATCATTCTATTATGTTACACATATGTATTTTTGCTATTTTTGAACTGTAATCCTGAATTACGTTTTGCCATTTATGAATTGGAATCCTGAAAAGTAAATTTTTTATTACATTTCAAGTTACTTATACTTACAGTATGTTAATTAACTTAACAATACATTGGACATAAAAAAAGAGTAAAAGGCAATACCATTTTAATACTATTCATTAACTATTAATATAGAATGAAGTCATTGGCATGAGTCATGTTTGCATGGGTGGAATTGTAACAGCTGAAATCAGTAATACGTCAGTATTCCGATATTAACCTGGGGGCCGCATTAAGTGAAGGTGGGGGCCGCATGTGGGCCTGGCCCAGGCCACCAGTTGCCCTTGTATGATTTAGTCTATGCTGAAGAGACAACAATCGTGCAGAGCTGGCACAGCGACTGAAGGACCCCCCAGAAGCAGAACAGGGTTGGTGTGTGGCGTTTGATGCAAGTGCATGATTCATGACTCAAATCACACAGTATACTGCTGCCAGCACGCTGCTGCCTGGGCCCAACACCCAGGACAGGTGTCGTCCTCCCATTAACAAAGGAACGGTTGCAATTACAGCAGACATACTGTACAACAGATGTTCTACTGCTTTGTACATTTGTGAAAATCATCGAATTGTATTACGCTTCCTGTGGTAATGCGACAACAACACCATGCAGACAATGAAGTGGTATATTACTGCGAAAGAGTTCACGCTTTACCGCAGGAGGTAGGGGTGCTGGGGGGGCTGAATGATTATGAAACAGGCATGTGCAGTCTCTATGTTGGTAAACAAGAAATCTGTCTATATATTATCCTGCTGGCTGGCGCCAGTGGCCATTTAACTTTTTGGGAAAGGGAAAGTGTAGTTCTTGATTGTGTTACATTTAAATTTACTGTGGAAACCCGATAAAAACATGGGTTTACGCAGCCCCCTGCTGTAAATTACTTCAGGCGACTATGGGCTCAGGCGGTTGATGTTCTGCAAAGACAGCAGAATAACTTGTACTTCAGTATTTATTCTTTACACCTATAGCTATAGGCAGGCATCCATTTCCATGTCCTCAAAAGCTCAAAGCCCAGAGCTCTATATCTTCTCAGATGCCTCATAAATTCTGTGCAGGTGATAATTTTTTTGGAGTGTTGGACTTTGGAAGCGCTTGTTGGTAATTAGCCCTATTCACGGCCCACCCACTCAGCGAATTTCTCAGCAACTTCCTGGTGCTGACGTCAGTTTTGAAGGGGAAACTAACACAGAAATCGCTGGACTTCAACAAATCATTATTTCGAATGGTAAAGTAAATATATAATGCTTTGTGCCTTTTACTATCTTGTGTTCTTGATCATGCTAGCCGTATTTTATACTTTACTATTAGGTAATTGCATTAAATTCTAATAGGTCTACATTTACCCCCATTGATTCAATGAGGGTACATTTATTAGAATCTCTCACACACACACACACACACACACACACACACACACACACACACACACACACACACACACACACACACACACACACACACACACACACACTCACACACACTATAGGCTATATATTTACATCACTTGTAAGGACATTACATAGACTTCCATTCATTTTTATGCAAGTCCTGTGGCCTTACCCTAACCTCTATCCCTAAACCTAACCCCTAACCCTAATCTTAAAGCCATACTATGTAACTTTTCCAATAAAACTAATCTTAAAATTGTCCTAACTATTAAATCGCTATAGTTTTAGAACCCCAACTCCGTTAATTTCAGCCCCTAAAGCCTTCTGTAAATATGTTTTCTATTATCCTGGCCGGGGACCGGATTTCCCGGCAAAATTACGTCATCTGCATCATCCATATACGTTGTATATATACGTTGACCAATCACAGCGCCGATCATACACTACCGGCCAATCACAGCGCGTCTTGCCGTCTCTTCAGGAAGTAGCTTCCGTCAGCAACAGTGTTTACACTGGTGAAGGAATCTCCCCCAATCCTGGTCTAAAAATGACGGGAGACGGCTCTACGGATTCGTATCGGCGAGGCGGAGGCGGTCGCGGTGGTCCGCGGCGACTCCGGGCGAAAAACGGCCGGAAGCAATACCGCTACTGACCAGTAGTTGAGCAACTTCCATAGTATAGCTTTAACCCTAACCCTAAACCTAACCCTAACCGTTGTGGGGACCTACTATTTTGTCCCCACACTGTCAGAGGTCCCCTGCAGGTGACTGTGTGAACATGCGTTTAGTCCCCATAAGTATAGCTAGACAAACTCTCACACACACACACACACACACACACACACACACACACACACACACACACACACACATAGCCTATATAGGCTATAAAATATATATATATATATATATATATATGCACACATATTATGTGTGCATATACAGGATATATATTTTTTTTTTATTTTTTTTAACTCAAGACTCCATGGGGTGAGTAATTGATAGAGGAAAAAATAATAATTTTGGGGGTGAACTACTCCTTTAAACAAAAATAAAATCTTGCCATAAACGTCAAGGGAAAAACTATGCAAAGTATATGATCAGCCTAATAGGCTATACTGTATGTGCAGTGCAACAGAAACCCCCGCTGATAACAAGTTGTGGTGCACTGTGCACAGACTGCAGACGGACTCTGGCAGGTCCGTGCGCATCAGAGATCCTCTATAAATCTATTGGTGGTGTTCAGTGTGAGCTCCGCTCTCTCGCTTTCTCTCCAGTGCACCGCTGATCATCACTGCAGTTGGATTGGATTTGGGAAGTTGGAACAACTCGCAGCATTAAAACGGCTTTACTCTCACTGCTGAACGGCTGGACTGTGGAATTATGAACACAACCGTTTCATCCTCTGTCAACCTGCGTTTGAACTGAATTAATTCCCAACGAACTGAACAGAACATGGAGATTGGAGTCCGCGTCCTCGTAGCGTTCCTCGTCCACCAGGTAAGAGAAAGAGCGAACATTTCTGTGTCGAGAATTATATAGAGTTCCGCTCTG